>NW_026056237.1:0-217673 GCF_023757985.1 Alternaria ethzedia
ATCTTATCTATATAGTACTTAGCTTAATTATTACCTTTAGAAGCGTTAAGTATTATAAAAGTAACTATTTACTTATTATACTTTAGAAGTCTATAGTAGAAGAGAAAGCTAAGTTTCTTACGTAGAACTTACTTATTAGTAATATAGGCTTCTACTATTACGTAGAAGTAAGTATAATACTTAGTAAAACTAGATAGATTATTTATATACTTATAAATAAAAGCTTATAAGTATAAGCGCTTACTTATCTTAATAGTAGTGTTTTTATCTACTTAGTATTTTTTTATATTTACTTTAAGCTTAGCTTAGTTTTTCTTTTTATAACTAGTAAAGAGCTTAATAATATAAGTAATAAAGTAATTCTTATTACTAATATAATCTAAAAGAATAAAGACTCTTATCTTATTAGAGAAGTCTTTATTATTAGCTTATTAGTTATAGTCTTTAAGAAACTTAGTAATATTATTACTAGTAAAAACTAGAGTAGCGTATCTAGAGTAAACTATAGAGACTATACTATTAGTTACTATTATAAATAATAATATACTCTCTACTTTAGAGATAGTTCTAGAAGTTAGTATTTTTAGTATTAAAGTAGTTAAAAGAGTAGTAGATAAATACTTAGAAAAGAGAATTACTAAATCTCTTAACGCCTTACACTTCTTCTATTTCTTTAGTAGTTATTATAGTTCTAAATAACTTATAAAGAAGCTAATACTTTTTTACTTAATAGCTTAAATACTAAATAGATATTATACTATAGAGATTATATAATTAAAAGATAAGTTCTAAATACTTAATAGTGTTTAATACCTTCTATCTAATAGTAGAGAATACTTTCTAAATACCTTTATAGTTAGTATAGCTTAGCGTTTTACTTACTATAATACTTTATTAGATTATTAGTTCTATTAAACTATAGTTCTACACTAGTATACGTTCTAAATATACTATTATAGTATTATATTAATCTAGCTAGTCTAGTATTTTATTATACTTCTAATATTACTATTCTAAGTATTAGTTAAATTAATATTTTTTAGTATTTCTAAGTAGTTACCTTATTTACGCAATTATCTTATCTAATATTACTTAGTAGTAAGAACGTAGTTAGCCTAAACACAACTACTATTATAGTTCTAGCTAATCTAAAGAAAAGAGCTAAGTCTATACTTATTACGTCTATTATAGTTATTATTACTATATACGTTATATTAATATATACTAACTACTTCTTATACTATATAGTAGAATATATCTTTATAGGCTTTACTATTTATATAAGTATTAAAAAGTATAAAGATATATTACTATAAGAACACAAAGTAGTTAGTATAGGTAAAAAAGTATATAAACGTTAGTTTAGTAGAAAAGAGTTCTATTATAAAAAAATTCTATTATCTAAAGTATTATATAAGAGTCTAATACTAAAAAGTATAAGTAAAAAATAAAATAGTAGATAATTAGATAATTCTAAAGAGCTTTTATTAAAAGATATTCTTCTTCTAGGTAATTCTTAGGTTATTAAAGATCTAATTTATATAAGAACACCTTATATACTAGTATAGTACTACCTTTATCTAAAAGTACTTAGATAGATTAGTTTTCTCTCTTATCTTAATCTATTTAGTAATAATTTCTTATTTAGCTCTCTTAGCTACTTTATTAGACTTATAAGTATATAAAGAAGTAGACTCTAGCGTAATACTATACTCTTTTACTTATACTTTATAGCGTAAGTTACTACACTATAAATTAGTTAAAGAGTTATTATTAGAGCTAATTCTTATAATAAGTAAGTAATAATAAGTTTAGATAAGTATTTAAAACTTCTTAAAAGCTTTTATTATCTTCTCTATCTTCTTAAAAAAAAGTAAATAAAAGTAGACTTTACTACTATACTTATTCTTAATAAGTAGAATCTACTTCTTTTTTAAGTACTTTTTAAGTATATTAAAAAGGTTCTATATAATTCTTTAGAAAAGTTAGAGAGCTTACTTCTTAGGCTAATAAAAAATAACTTACTTTATATAAGTAAAAGTATAGAACTTATACTATATACGCGTAGACTCTTTAATTCTTACTCTTTAAGTATTATATATAAGTATCTTAAGCGCCTTAGAGTTTAAGTGCCTAGTATAAGTATACTAAAAGTTTTCTAAATTACTACGTAGCTAAGAAGTAAAGCTAGACCTAGTTCTAGATATTATATTTATAATAGAAGTATTATAAATAGTAATTAGCTTATATTCTATAAATATAAAGTTTAGCTTACGCTATAAAGTAGCTACTATAGTACTTCTTACTAGTAATCTAGTATAAAGAGTATTATTAAGACCTAAGTACTAGATTCTAGCTTAGTTAAGATAAGCTTCTAAGACTATATTAATATAGAAGCGCTCTATAACTATAATACTAATAAGTGTAAAATTAATATATTTACTACTTATAAGCTTAATAAAGCTTTTTAGAATACGCGTACTATAACTAAGAATAGAAAAAGCTTATATATCTATCTTAACTATTTTAAAGCTTTTAGCTAGTTTAAAGTCTAATAATAGAAAAAAGTAGTTAACTAAGTAGATTACTACTTTATTATTAAGAATAGTGCTAGCTAAGAAAGAGTAAGCGTTATAGTCTATAGTAGAGTAGATACCTAGCGTTAGCTAAAGTATATCTAGATTAAGAAGTATAGTAACTATACTTATAAAGTACTTATTATTATTATATAAGCTTTCTAAAAGACTTAAAATAGAGTATCTTTTACTAATAAGCTTTATACGCGCTTTCTTAAAGTACTTTATACTTAAGTATTTAATAATAGTATATTTATTCTTCTATAAAAGCTATTAGAGGCGCTTTTACTTAGCTCTAATAGTAGTAAGTATATTATAGTACTTTTTAATAAGCTAGTAGTAGGTCTAAAACTTTAGAGTAGCGTAAGAGTACGTAGTAGACTTAGCTTAGTTTAGTAACTTAGACTTAGCGCTAGCTTTATTAGTAGATAAAGCTTTTTTAATAAAGGTAAAAATTCTATATAACTTTAGATAAGCTATCTAATACTATATAAGCGCTAAAAAGAAAATTCTAAGCTAAGAAAGTATAAAGATCTATATACTAAGCGTCTAAGTAGTAATTATATTATACTTTATCTAAATTACTTAGTCTATAGCTATTCTAAGTATTAGTGTATTAAGAAAGTTATAAGTAGTAAGTATACTATCTACTTTAGAAAAGCTGTAAGCCTTTACGCGTATATAAAGTACGTTTTACTTATAGTACTACTACTTTAGGTTAGTTTTTACTAGCTTAGCTTTACTTAAGTAAGTATAGTAGTTTTTTTTAATCTACTTTTTAGTTATATTATTATAAAGCTATAGTTACTTCTTAAAAGACTTTATAATTATATAAAGAAACTAGTTATAGCTCTTAGTATTAGATAAGTAACTACTAATTAATATAAAATATAAGAGATAGTAGAGTAATAGTATATTATTTAGTAAGAATAAATAAATTATTACCTTCTAAGTAATAATTCTCTAGATCTACTTATACTTACGCTAGGTTAGATTATATAATGTTATCTAACTATCTAGAATATAAGTTTCTAATAATATCTCTCTTTTTAGCTCTAATTCTCTAGAGTTAGATAGAATAGATTATTCTAGGCTAAGGTAGGCTATTTTATAGATTATTATTATCTAGTAATTAAGGCGTACGTTAGTAGATATAGAATACACTATCTTATAAAAAAGTTATTTTTTAAACTTACTTTTATCTTTACCTAGTAATTTTCTTACTTACTACTAAAATAGGTAATAATAGAATATTATAGTAAATACTACTACCTACGCTAGTAGCTAGCGTTTTAGTAGTATTATATTAAGATTTTTTAAATTTCTTAACTATTACTTCTACACTAACTAATAATAATTAGGTAAGTACTTCTAATCTTAATATTTTCTACTAGTAACTTAGATAGCTTATAATAGCCTATTATAGGCTATTATAGAGTATTATAGATTACTAAGATATAACTAAGCTAATATAATACTAGTAAATAACTATCTATATTATACTATTTATTCTACTTACGTTTACGCTTACTCTTAATAACTCTATCTTATCTAGCTTCTAGAAGATCTATCTAAGGCTATTATAGCCTAAAATAGTCTACTATAAACTTTACTAATATTTTAAATACTTTTATAAAATATAGTAAGTAGACTATAAACTCTTATTACTACTATATTATGTTCTTCTCTACTAGCAGCGTTAAGTACTTTAGAAAAGTTAGCTATTACTTTATCTACCTACTAAATAAGAAAAAAATTCTAAAATACGCTAAGTATATTAGTCTTCTAAGTAGCTAGTTCTATATTATAAATAGTAAGACCTACTATTAGTCTAAGTGCCTTAGGTACTAGATTCTTAACTAAGATTACTATATAGTAAGTTATAATACTTTATAATAAGCTATTATAACTTATACTAATCTATTATATAGTTTTCTTAAGTAGAATTAGATAATAGTTACTTTAATTATACTATTAGTAATCTTCTATAGAAGATTAATTAAGATACTATTACTATCTATAACTATAATTTACTTTATTAAGTTAATAATTAAGGCGCCTAGATTATACCTTCTACTAATACTAATAGTACTAAAGTTTTAGCTCTAGCTTAGTAGATTAAATTTATTTATAATTATACTACTTAAGAGATTTAGAGCTTTACTAATAAACTTCTAAAGATAGCTATAACCTTTAAGAAGATTATTAAGAAGTAAGTAGCTATTCTAGGCTATTATAGACTATTCTAACCTCTAATAAGTAATATTATTTATATATAAAGAAGCTCTTTCTTTATAATAGTAAAACTTATTATTATTAGTTTACTACGTCTTTAGTTTACCTCTCTACTTCTAGTTACTCTAAAAAGTTAGTTTTAGCCTCTAATTAAGTTCGCGTAGCTAAGTAAAAGCGTACCTTTAATAATATAATAGAAAATAGTTCTAAGAAGATAAGTCTTCTCTATACTAAGCTATTATAGGCTATTCTAACTTATAATAGTATATAGTTATTAATTCTAAAAAGATTTAGCTTAAGAAGATTATATTAGATAAAACTACTAAAATTTATACTTTTAAAAATAGTAAGGTTAATACTATTTAAGGTTAGAAAAGCGTCTTTACTAAGAAAATTAAGGTAGCTAACGTAATTTATAATAATACTAAGAATAGGTAGAATACTCTATAATAGACTATTCTAGGTTATTCTAGTAGTATATAGCTTAATTTTAGAGTATTAGGTACTAGTTTAAGTATTTAGTAGTAAATCTAGTAGAAAAGTAGCCTTTAAGTATAATATTTAGAACTCTTAGCTTATCTTAGATTATTCTAACCTATAATAGGCTTTAATAGCTTATTCTTTAGCGTATATCTAGCTTAGTAAGAATTGCTAAAGTCTTATAAAATCTATCTTCTAAGTAACTTATAGAAATATAATATTTTATCTTAAAGTCTAAGATTTATAGAAAACTAATAAAAGTAAAGCTTTATAATATAGAATAGGTTATAATAACCTATAATAGGTAGTATATAATTATTATAAGAATAGCTAAAGTAAGCTATTAGGCTATAGTACTATTAAATACTATATTAAAAAATCTAAATTAGAAAAAAACTAGTAAAGATATACTTAGTTTTGTTCTCTAAGTATTATCTTAACTTATTTCTTTTCTTTTTAGAAGGCTATCTATAGCTCTACTTAGGTTTTTTCTTTTTAGACTAATATTAGAGCTATATACTTTTATTATTCTAAAACTTCTATAGCGCCTCTACGCTAATCTCTAGTTCTAGTTTCTAAAAGTTCTTTTTATTAGAGTAGCCTTGCTATTTAATAAGATACTTCTATTAATTATTTTTATTACGCTTTTAATCTAAGATTTAGTTAATATTATATATATTATTACTAAATCTACGTATAGTATTAATACTTTATATTAGTAGGTGTGTTAATTATTTAGTTAGCTTATATAGTTTTAGAAGTAATATATAAAAGACTAGATAAACTACTTTTAGCTTAGGTATATTAATCTTAAATATAGATAGGCTAATCTAGGCTATTATACGCCTAGAGCTTATATACTTCTAATCTAGCTTTTTCTTTAGCTTAGTAGAATATATATACTAATTAGAGATTAAAACTTAATTCTTTACCTTAAATAGAAGAGGTATTCTCTTTTTATTAGTATATACTTTCTAATAGGTATTAGCTATAATAATTTTTTTCTTATACTTAGCTTATAAGCTAAGTACTTTTATAGTAGTAGAGAGCTTTATAAAGCTTTCTCTATTACTCTAGGCTATACTAGGCTAGTCTATCTCTTTTAGGTTTACACTATAATAGGCCTAAAAAAGAGTTATACTAGTAGTTACGTAAATACTATTATTATACGCAAATTCTCTAATAGACATTTATAGAGCCTAGTTATTTTATTTTAGTATATAGTAATACTATAAATACTATTCTAGTATTTAGTTCTACTACTTAGTTTAACTATCTATCTAGAAGTAGAATATAAACGTAAGAACTCTTCTAGAGTTTAAATAGTATTAAAAAGTATTCTAATACTTTGTATTTATTAGTAAGCCTCTATCTAAGATAATCTACTTTAGAATACTATATAGGTAGATAACCTTACGTATTTAGACCTAGATAAAGTCTAAGCTATCTTAATTATCTCTTACTAGAATATAATAGGCTATCTTAGTAAGTCTATATATAATAACTAGTATTACGTTATAAACTTAGCCTTATATAGTACTAGAGAGAAGCTTTATAATAAAATCTATAGTAGCTTTTTTCTAGAGTTAATCTAGAGAAGATAGAGGTTCTAGTAAGCTATATAGTTTATAGTAAGCTAGCGTTATCTTATAGTAGGCTAAGTAATTATAGTAATACTTAGTAACGTTCTTCTTTATACTCTTCTAAGTATATTAATATTAGAGCTTTTCTAATGTGCGTTTTACTCTAAAATATTCTACTAGTAGGTTGTTATAGTACTTTATAAGTACTTTTAACTTACTTTTTATATTAGTAAGCTTCTAGAAGTAACTATAACTTATAATAAGTTTTAATAAGTCTATCTATTCTATATTTAAGTCTAATTCTTCTAAAGAGAATTTACTAGCCTTATTAGAAGTATCTTAATCTTCTATAAGCTCTTACTCTCTTAGTTTAGTTTAATTAACTTACTTAAACTTATTAAGTGCTTTACTTAATTTATTTAGTAGTTCTAATCTAGAACTAGACTTTATTAGCGTAGCTATAGCTAAGAAGATCTTCTTACTTTTATTAAGAATAATATCTCTTATAAGCTATATAAAGGCTTTATTATACTTCTAGACTAGCTTCTATAACTTAGCTATATAATTAGAGTAGTGTAATAAGCTATTTACTAGATTAGTGCTTCTAAAATAATAAATTAAGTTAAAATTATATTACGTAAGTACTAGATAAGACTAAACTTAATAATAGTTAAGAGCTTTAGTTTTTATAAACTACTTAAGATTTGTATAATTAGTAAAGATCTTAAAATAAATACTCTTAAGGTAATATTACTAATATTCTAAACTTTTAATAATAGCTAATAGTTTTTAGTTATATATATTATAATTATACTCTACTATAATAAGCTTATATAAATAGAAGTTAACTAGGTACTAGTTATCTAGCTTAGATAATTCTATAATATATTAGCTTAGAATACTTAATATTATACCTCTAGATATATTAACTTTAACCTTTATCTTATAATCTCTTTTAAAGTAAGCTAAGATTAGTTTCTTTAAGAAAGAGTTTTTAAGCTTATAAAAAGCCTTTCTAGTAGCTTTACTAATATCTAGAAACTAGCTTTCTTCTCTCTATATAGTATAGCTACCTCTAGCTACGCCTAGACTTTTCTAGGTTAAAATAGTTAATAGTAGAGCTAATTTAGAAAAACTAGTAATAAACTAGTAATAATAGTTTATAAAGCTAATAAATACCTAAATATTATAAACTATACGTAGCTTAGGCTAATTCTAGATAGTCTTAATATAGTTTTAGTTAATTTTAATTCTATTAAGTATAATAATATAACTAAGGTACTTAGTGCGTTAAGTATACTACTTATACTTACTAAGCCTTAAATAAAGCTTAGCCTTACGTAGTCTCTATAAGACTTTCTTAATATATACTTTATATTCTTTAAAAGTATTTAAAAAGATAAGAATATTATCTAGGTAGATAATATATAATATATTAATTAGACTAATAAGAGTCTAGTTAATATATACTTAAAACTAGATAAGTGCATTTATAAAGCTAAAAAGTATTATAGTATACTTAAAATAACTATATTAGGTATAAAATATAGTTTTCTACTTATTTTCTTTTTAGATATAAATTCTATAGTAAGCCTTTTATATATCTAGCTTAGTATAGTACTTAGCTTACGCTAAGTAGTCTAAAAATTCTATAATTAGAGATAGTAGGTATCTATTCTTAATTATAATCTTATTTAAGCTATAATAGTTAATATATAGCCTTATAGAGCTATTCTTCTTCTTAATAAAAAGAATAGGTACGCTAGCTAGTAACTTTAAGTATCTTATCTACTCTTATACTATATACTCTTCTAGATACTTTCTAAGAAGCTCTAACTTAGTTTAAAAAAGATTATATAATAGTATATATAGTAGATTTATTCTAGGTTCTAAGTTTAGAGCTAAGTCTTATAGGCTATACTTAGTAATAATTACTAAGTTCTTCTTAAAATAAATATTAATAAACTCTATATATAGTAGAGGTATATTACTTATTTAAGCTAAGAATAGGTTATTCTAACTTACTACGCCTACTAAATAAGTATACACATTTACACTAAAATTATATATACTCTTTTTAAATAATTAAATATCTTTTACTATAATCTTTTAAAAAGAGCTAACCTCTTTAGCTTTATTATCTTTAAAGAGTATATACTATAAAGCGTAGTTTAACTTAGAGTTATAGTAATTAATCTATAGTAATTTTAAATATATAGTATACCTATTTAGATTAGATACTATAAATAAAATATACTATGTTTTTATATAGCTCTATAAATTAGTAATAGTAATATCTACTTTAGTTATTCTATAAATAGTAAGCTTTCTACTATTAACTTTTTCTATAAAAAGGTTAAGTAAAGAATTAATAACTAATTCTTACTTCTTTACTAATATAGTAGAGATAAGGTTTAGTTATAAACTACTATTAATTATTACCTCTTTAGGCTTAAATATCTTAAAAGTAAACTTTACTATTAAGAGTTAGAATAGAGTAGGCTATAAAGCCTTACGTAGTGTTTCTATATTCTTATTCTTTTTATTTAGAGAGATATAGGTAGTAAGATAAAAGATTAATTCTTCTACCTTTAGTTTTTTTTTAACTTAGTCTTATTAGTAAACTTACCTATAGTATTAGACTTATTAGCCTTTAGATATTTATTCTTATAATAACTAACTTTACTATATTTATAGCATGTAATTTACTTTTTAGATATATTATTATTATCTAAACTACTTCTCTTTAATCTATTTTAGGCTAATCTAGTACGCTTAGCGTTTTTTAGAGGTCTACTAGTACTCTAAATATTAGATTAATCTTAAGTAGATTAAAGCCTATTCTTCTTAGGTAGTTATAGCTTATTTTTTATAATATAGAACTTTTATTAAAAAATAAAGTTAGTATATTCTTCTACTTATAGAAGTATAGAACATTAGTCTATAAGAAGTAAGAGTAAACTTTTTCTAATATTATTTTATAAGGCTGTAGTATACTCTAGTACTTATATATCTAGTATTTAGTCTAATCTAAGTTTTTTTTATAATAGTTTTATATAATCTAAAAGGTTTATAAAATTCTAATTACTACGCTATATAGTATACTTAAGGTAATTATAAGTATATTATTTATACTTTTATAAAGAACTAAGTAAGTTTAATATAATATACTTAAAGTCTACTTATAATAGTATCTAGATAAAGTTCTAGTACTTCTCTAATATCTAATAAGTATACTATAAAGTTTTTAATAGCTTAGAGATATATATAGTACTAAAATCTACTTTCTATATTTTTATTATAAAGCTTTATAGTATATAAAAAAAGTATAACTTATAATTCTACTTCTAGTAATTATATTACGCTTAGTTAGTCTTTAAAAATAACTATAGAAGTTTAGATCTTAGAAAGTCTTTAGTAAAGAGAGTATTCTCTAAGTAAGTTATAAATAGCGCTTTTATATTCTTTTTAAGAGTAGTTAAGTTACTTATAGTAACTTTAGCGTAAAAGTTCTATAACTTAGCTAGCTTAATATACTTTAGTTAAAGAGTTCTCTAAGTATAAAGGCGTTATAGCTTCTAGTCTAAGATAGCCTCTTCTAGAATATTCTAGATTTTATTAGAAGTAAAAATATAATTTTATAGTAATAGTAGTAGAATTAAGCTATTACTAATATTATTATTTATCTTAGATATAGAAAGTATTAGCTTATATACTTTCTTCTTAATAGAAGTTAGTACTAATAAACTTATAGCTAATACTACTATATTAGATAGTTCTATATTATTATTAATATTTATTAGTATATAACTATTACTATAAGTATTATAAGTAGATATTATATAATATAAACGTATTATAAGGTAAATAATTTAAATATTAAATAAGTAACTACTAATTAATATAGAATATAAGAGATAGTAAAGTAATAGTATATTATCTAGTAAAAATAGATAAATTGTTACTTTCTAGATAATAATTCTCTAGATCTACTTATACTTACGCTAGGTTAGGTTATATAACATTATCTAACTATCTAGAATATAGGTTTCTAATACTTAGCTAGCTTAATCTATACTAAAAGTAGTAGAAGTAAGTTAATAGTTATGTTAACCTACCTCTTAAGCTTTCTAAGCTTACTTTAGATACTTACTAAAAGAGTAAATTTAAGCTTTTATACTACTAGTTTTTTATTTTAAAGCGCTTTTTTATTATACTTACTAGCTTCTCTCTCTAAATAAATAGAATAATTAAAAGCTTTAAAAAAACTATTTCTAGAGAAAAGTATTACTAAGTTAATTTTCTTTTATACTTTTAAAAAGCGTGTATTAAATTTAAGCTATATAAACTACTTAGACTAAGTAGAGCGTTTTTTAAAAATTACGCTACTTATTAAAATAAGTATTAAGCTTACTAAGAGGCTATAGTTACTTATAGCTACTTATAGATAAAGTAGTAAGTAGTATATATATTACTAACGTACTTAGAGTTATTAGAGAGAAGTACTACTATAAGTATAGGTAGTTAATACGCTAAAAGCTAGTAATAGCTAGTTATCTTACTTATTATAAGAAAAGAGTTTAAATAAAAATTAGAAAAGTATCTAAATATATTATTTATAGCGTTATTATTACGTAAAAAGAATAAAACCTATACTTTAAAGCGCTAGGCTTATAACTATAAAGAAAATTAAGCTAAAAATAATATATTTAAGTAATTAAAATTATAATTACTACTTTTATAAAATTAAATAAGAGTAGTATAATATATATAGGTAAGCGCGTAAAATACTAGTATAAAAGAGAGAAAGCACGTAATTAACCTAACAGGTGCTTAAACACCTGTTGCGACAGTTATTCCCTCTTACTAATTCATCACACCGATACCGCTTATCATCGGTGTTCATCACTCTTCCCGGGCTAATCGTCAGTAAGACATGAATATGCATACCTGACCCTACGTATCACTTTCATCACAGTATCTCACACCGGTCAACGCAATCCTCATTCAGCCTTCTAGCTTGTTCTCTCGCATTCGAAGCACGTTCCTGTTCACCGTAACCGAGACAACCCTTCTGATCGGTGTGACGCCCACATGTCATGCATGGAGGGATCAGCAAAACGCGGACATGATGGAACATTACAAGCGACTTGGTGTTTCGTATCTACGGAAGTTTTTCCCGACGAATGAAGCCCTGAAATGGATTTCTTGGGGTGAGGTGAGATCTGACGAGGTGCCCTTGCTTACTCTACACCCAGCAACACCTCGTATACCCGGAGATGAACATCGCGGGGTCTGGGGGTGGTGTTACGTGAGATGCGAGATGTGTGATGAGAAAGTGTCATGGCCAGTCTATGTCATGCATGAAGAGGATGACTGCCACGCGAGAAAATGCGGGGAAGGAAAGGGCCTTGTACACAACGGGCAATGATTTTCAGTGGAAGTGAGGAATGTGATGGGATGTGATGAGATTAGGCGGGCGACATAAGGTTGTCTTAGTAGAGAGTCGGACTTCGGAGCGTGCCGAACGGGGTATGTCACTGGCTGACTTGATAGAGCAAGTTTGCCGCGGAGGTCTAACGTCGGTGACTGAGATGAAACGGTTCTTGAATTGCGGCAAAGCGCGCTTGTGGAGAAATGGTGGTGATGATGACTTGCATGGTGGTTTATCGCTGATAGTTGGAACCCGGACTTCGCTCATGGCGCGGCTATGGAAAATCGCAGTCGCTTCCAGGTAACATCAAAGGGATGGAGTATGCATAATGGACTATTGTCATACATGGCATGGTCAAACAAGGACCCCCGAAGCAATACTGGTGGTTTTCAGCACATATGCATGTAGCATCAGCTAACACCTCATATGTGTATGGACCTGTTTCCTGCTTCGTGATCCGCAGTATATCCGCATTCGCACACTCCGCAGCTCTTTCTAACACCCCATCCAATATCCGCCAAATTACACATTCCTGCACTGGCCTCCAGATACAGAAGCACAACCGCCCCCAACCCCATCACCGCGTTTGCTCCCTGTATTCCAACGCATAGCCTCGGATCCGGCAACCGAAGCGAACGGGAAACAAGGGAGACAACTCCGAACCCAGCGTGCTGGTATAGGCCCCGTAGAAGAATGGAGATTGTGTATAGTGTTCAGCCTCGCTAGATCGGCTGGGATGTGAATCCTGGCTTGATTGTGATGAACTGCACCTCGAGATGCTTTGCTCAGCATTAGTTTTCTGTCAATGCGCTGTACGCTGTATACGCTGCGTGTATGTAGACGACAAAGAACGCTACTTTGTGACCAACCTGCCAGTAGCTTAGGATTGTGTGCTAAGCCCCGCGAAAGGTCTTTCGCACGCAACTTTTAGCGATAGTGCACATCACCTCACCTCGCTTGCAGCCTCCCTCCACGTCAAACCCAACGAGCTAGTTGCGATCCTGCACGTCAATATAGTCTTTACTCAACTGAGCCTTGTCGACCCCGACCTCCGCGTTAGCCACAAACGAAAGCGATTTCCAGCTTATGGTACTTTCCCATGTTTCCGTTCTCATGCAATCGCATCTGGCTGCCAAACATATGCATGTGCGTCTTTTTGCTCGAACCTGCGTTGGCTAGCCTCAATCGCCCATCGGTGAGATGTCTGCGGGTCGCTCATTCCAGCAGACTTGCTATCTACTTGCGATATGATGACTTGCATACAGTTATCCGTTGTCAGAAGGAAAAGGAAACAAATGCTTGGAGGTTTATGCAGGTAAGAGAAGGATCCCCGATCTGTACACCTGCATGCATGCAGGTTCGCGATCGGCGATCTGTGGTCAACATGTTAATGTCGGTAATGTTGGTGGGGAAAATGGATGAGTTCAGGGAATTTTCAGGGTTCGCAACGTTAGGAACTCCGTCCGGGTAAGGCGGCTGTTGAAAAATAAGAGACGGCGGCGGTGACATATTATTACTACATAGATTACTATGTATATACCGCTCGGGAGTCGGTACAATACCGATCGGTTGGGAATCTTGTTGGGAGATTGGTACATGCAGGTGTGTCGCAACAGGAGCGATGTCGGAAATTGACTTTTTCTTTTACTATGGGGTGCCGAGTTGCTAGGGAGGGAACCGCAAATACGGTTGCGGTTGTGGTTTGTCAAGGGTGGAGATGCTCGATGCATGTCCAACCGAGGTGTGTGGAGAATAACATCATCACTGAATACGGTGAAGATCCTCATGTCGGTCAAGTTCAACAAGATCAGGCATTATGCCTGTTCATGCATTATACTACACGGCTTGACAAACAGCCAATATGCTATCAAAGACACTTCAAAGAAGCGAAGAGTAGTAACTAGCTAAGGACACAGTAATCCATCCCCTTCAGTTTGCCATCTGCGGAACAGCTTCCCAGGAAAGCCAAACCCCCTTGTTGAGCGCATCACTTACCGAGGTTATGTCCTCATCGATCATCAACAATTCATCCTTCATTCTCAACCAAACGGAGGCCCAAGCCACACAAGAGAAAAAGTGGAAATAGATACAGAATGGTAATAGTAAATGCTGAGAAGAGAAAAGAGACAACGCCGTCTTTTGATAACGCTCGCCGATGCATGCAGCCTAGATCCAAGCTAAGTGAGAACGCCCTGCGCCTGCCCTTGGTGGTAGTGGTAAAGTCATGTTGTTGCTTTGTAATTCGTATATGTACACACGCGTGAAACGGGAATCCAATGTATGTGTATTCGTACAGCGGGTAGATCTTGGGTATCGTGTAGTTGATGACGGAGATGACAGTAAAGTTGTCAGTGTACGGTATGTGGGTGTTGTTATTGCGATTCAGCTGTACGATTGTCCGCTGGCTCTAGCTCGGGTGGAGGAATCTTCTTGACTGTTCCGTTGCTTCCACTGCGAGTGGATCGCCGGACATGAATGCTGGCACGAGCAAGTTCGCCATTGGAAACGGAGTTGCTTCGTTGCGATGATGACGCGACAGACCTCTTCTTGCTGCTGAAGTTCAGGACCATTCCGTCGTCGCTCTCTGAATCGTCGTCGCTTTCAACAGCGTGGTCGCCATCGTAGCCAGCAGCGTCATCGATAGAGGCCTCGAGGTGATTAGCTGACGCTGCGGAGATCCAGGAGTGTTCATCAAAGGAACCGCAACCAACTTGAGTTGGGGAGCCGGCCGACGCGACCGAGGGAATTGATGGGTTCGATTCGGATTGTGACATGGCAGAGAATTGATCCTCGGAAGAGGAAAGAGCCAACCCGCGGCTTGATCCACCAAGAGGGCTATTCTCAGAGGACTGATCGTTTCGGTGCCAGCTTTCTCGATTGTTATGTTGACTGAAGACTATCTCATCATCTGGACTTGGTGGACATGCAGTCTGTGCATGAGAAGATGTAGGCCGTGATCGTGTAATAGAATCGGTTCGCTCACGGGCTGCTGACTGTTCCACTCCGAGTCGTCGACGGTACTCATCCTTCGCGCGATCAAAACGGTCATCTGACTTCTTTCGTGCGATCGAGGTAGGGCTGGAGGGTCTTTGATCGCCGGCTTGAAGCAGTTGCGATGATCGTCTAGAATCGGGCGCCATCCCAAGGGTGGGTCCAACTTCTTGACTGTTTGCGGTCGCCCAGTTTCGATGCAGGCGGGAGGACAGTGACGACAATGAGGATTGCCGCGACGAGGGGTCAAGACGTTCAAAAGACTGAGCTTCTGAATGGCTAGGCGATGAGCTTCGAGCAATGGGAGACATGTCTTTTAGGGCGTCAGGTTGATTGACTTGGCCGGAAGCACATGTAGTGCTGATTGCCAGGCTTGGGACGCCATGGGCATCGTCGTCCCCACCAACGAGTCTATCGATTGACCTCGCGCGGCTATGTTCTTTTGGGGGCTTCAACTTGTCTCTGCTTCTCATGCTGTTGACCACACGCCTTGGCAGACCACCAAATAGACCACCCAACTGTGAGCCACCAGGTGTGTCTAGAGCCGTTGGGGTACCAGGTAGAGCTGGAGGAAAACCTGGAGATCCGGTTCGACCGGGAACCAGATCCGCTTGACGAATGGTGCTTATGGAAGATATGGCGCGGTCCTGCATTTGCGGTCGCTGTTGCTGTTGGCTCTCGAGCATCTGGGCGGGTGATGCAGTACGGGAGTTGGGACTGTCAAAGTACCTCGACCGTTCTCTCGCCTCCGGACTCGCTGTAACACTGTGAGAGAGCGGATGCTCAGCTTCACGCGAGCGAGTCAGAATCTCTAGGATAGCACCGGGTGCTAGACTGCCACGTCGGCCTTCATAGGGCCGGGCGTCTTGACTGATGGTACTACTCGAAGAGTTTGCGCTGATGTTGGGGGGCGCGTCCTGGTTGGTAGCTGAGCTCTGCGCACGGCGCCTTGAACCTGAACTGCGAGTTGTGAAACCTTTGACAAACTCGGACGTCTTCTTAGCGGCTGAGCGGAGGCGGTCGACGAAACCAATAGGGACAACAGCCTCTTCGACATCCTCTTTGGAAATCTGAATCCTTCTTCCATCATAGGACTTGCTAGGGTCTGTCTCTTCTGCCCATGAGATGTGGTTGGGAATACCGGATAGCAGCCACGGGTGGCGCTTGATCTCTGGTATAGTGATGCGACGTCGCGCATCCTTGATCAGCAATCGTCGCAGTAGGTCACGTAAGTTTTCATCAACCTCTTCGTATTCGAGATCATGCGGTGCTCTCTTGGTGCTCGTCATTGGCTGACTGTTGCGTCCGTGTGAGTTGGGCCGCGAGTTTGATTGCTCAGCGACGGGTTTCAGCCGATACCTAGGGATGTAGGGCTCGTCTTCGCTGATGACCTTCATCAGCGTGAATGTGTTTGTGTCGTGAAAAGGCACGCGCCCGTAGATAAGGCAGTACAGCGTGACGCCGAGAGCCCAGATATCGATCCCGCCGTCGATGAGGGGAGTCTCTGCGTCAATCTCTGTACGGCAGAGCTCGGGGGCGTAGAAGGCCGGGGTTCCCACAGTCTTCGCCAGCTCAATAGCTTCGTCGACCTCCTGGTAGTCTGACTCAGAGTGTTCGCCGTTGCTCTCATCAGTCTTTTGCCGTCCCAAGTACGACACACCAAAGTCAGATATCTTGATGCGATGCTCCCTGGTTACAAGAAGATTGGCAGGTTTGATGTCTCGATGGATGACGTTCTGATAGTGCAGGTATTCTATACCCAAGACAGTGTCCTTGAAGGCTTCCCAAGCTGCATGCATAGTCATCAGAGGGACGTAATTGAAGTGTTCAGGGATCTCTTCGCCAGAGTCGGTCACACGTGACGAGGAGCTGCCAGCAACGCTAGGTACGCGGCCTCGGATGAGCTCCGTGTCGTAAGGGCCGTACATGGTTCCCTCAAGCCCGTCGGCCCAAGAGTTGTTCACCGGCTCAGGCGATCGGAAAGCGGTCTCCATGTGGTCTTCGTGGTGGCCTGCGACGTCTGATCGCTCGCGAAACTGGACGCGGCTGTGCGGACGCTCGTCTTCTAGATGGGATGCTTGCGAGCTACGTCCGTTGTCGGAGCCCTCGTCTTCAGAGTCGGTTGCAAACTCCAAGCTCCAGGGTTGGTTGGAGGAGCCGTCTTTCCGACGTAGGTGTGCCTCTCTGGCCATGCGACGTTGCTGGCGGGCAAGCTTCTGGTGGGCGATGCGGATGATCCTTTCGTCTTCTAATGTTGCACTGTCATTGTCGAAGATGCCCTGGGACTCGCGCTTGAAGCGACGCCATTCGACGAGGCAGATCTCCCTGGCACCCTCAGTCCGCCACTTGACCTCGCCCAGCTCGACGTGCTCGAGTACGATATAGACCTTCTTCTTAGCTGGGTCATCTATAACCTCGAGCAAGCTGACAATGTTGGGGTGGCGGGCCTTTTTGAGGATGGCTATCTCGCGCTTGATCTTATCTTCGTGGCTGTTGTTCTTGCCGAGGCGGCGACGTTTGGAGTAGCGGTCGACGATCTTGATGGCGACGTAGCGGCCGTGCACCAGGTCCTTGCCCAGCTTGACCTTGCCGTGAACACCTCGGCCAAGCTCGTCGATGATCTCGTACTGGTTCACAATCTTGCGTCCGGAGACGGGATCGGCCTGGACATCGGCAATGTGGGTCTCCTTGGGCGCCTGGCGGTGGGTATGGTGGAGCCAGGGCGTGGAATAGGTGCCGTCGTCGGGCTGGTCGGGCTCCTGGGAAGGGCGGCGGGTGGTGGGGTTGAAGAGGCCAGGGCTGCTCACCGGTGAGTTGCCAACAGTGCGTGGGGCCGACTCCATAATGTCCCTGTAGTGCTCGTGGGAGAGGCCGAAGGCGCCGAGGCTGGACAGCGAGTTGGCGGCCGAGTGTGAGGGGTGGGAGCTGCGGGAGCGGACGATGGGCGGGACATAGGGCTGGGGGTACTGCTGCAGGTGGAGGGCAGCATAGGACTGGTTGGGGTAGACGGGCCCATCGCGGTGGCGGGGAGGGAGAGCGTAGGGGTGAATGGGGTCGACTGAGTTGGCCCGCACCGTCACGTTGCTGGCCGTCGAAGCGCTCGAGAGGTCTCGCATGAAAGCCGGGCGGTCGGGGGCAGGTGCAGCGGCGGGCGCGGCCTCGTTGACGGTGGAGAGCGAGGCCTGCGAGGCGTGGGCGCTCGTGCTGGGCGAGGGGTTCGAGGACGCGGGCGTGTCGCGGGGGATGGGCGACGAGTAGATTCGGAGGGGTTGTGGAGAGAAGTACGAGGGCTCTGGGTCGAGCGTGTGTATCTGCGATAAGAGGCTGGCGTTGAGGGCCTCTGGCACGGAAGGCACCTCGGAGCGGGGCGTGCAGTCGTTCTCGTCGTGCTGGTCTTGACTCGGCGGCGACGCGCCATGTTGCTGCTGCCCTTCTCTTTCTTCACCAAATGCCTCTGGTGCTTCTGGTGCGTCCGCGGTCGGGGGGCACACAGAGGACGCCGGCGACGAGTGCGCCTGGTCGTCCCGCACTTCCCCTTCCGCTGTCAGGCCCGCATTCGGGTCGACCATGGCAACCACAGCTCGGGACGTGTCAGCTCAGCAGCGGCGTGCTACCATGCCAGCCCGTCTACGGTTTGTCGAGGCGCACGTCGTGGGCGGATGGTCTCATGTCGCGCTGGGCTGGGCGGCGGCGGCGGTGTCACAGCGAGGGCAATGGCGTGGGTGCACTGGTGCTGTGAATCGACGTCGGGGTGAAGATGGTGGCAGTGGGCCGTGGTGGGCTCAACGGCTCGATATGGATTTGGTTGAGAGACACGATCGGCTCACTTGCGCTTTTCCCTCTGGGGCAGTGATGGGCGGGATAGTCAAGAGTATTTCGGGCCCCATAGATGACGCTCTGAAGCGGGAGAGACACGCCGGGGCTCGCAGCAAAAGGTGGAGACGCTATGTATCGCGCTGGGCATAGGCGAAGACGCAGATAAAGGCCGTCAGGGCAGACAACGAGGCGCTGCACGGCAAGAGGGCAATGGCACCGGCGACCAGAGGCCTACAATGCGCCCGGTGGAGCGATTTCTTGTTGAGCGAGCCACGAGCGATATGGGCAACTTTTTGTCTTGGGGGATCTGCCACTCGACGGCAGCGAGAGTATCACCTACATGGTGCTAGCATGCAGGTGACAAGAACGGGTATGGCTGCATGCACTAGTCCCTCCTGCCCTCAACAACAGGTGGCGTTCAGCTGTTCGAGGGTGTGGTTCGTTTGCAGCGCCCTCGTCCAAACTGCTCTGCGCAGCGCCATCAGCATGTGCCTGTGTCCTGATCCCAGCGGTGCGCGCGCATGGGTCGCCTCTGCCGCCTCCGGTTGCGTCGGCACCCGTCACTTGGGCCCATGCAGCAGCCATTAGATGAGGAAGCGCGATAAGCACCCTGGAGAAACTCTAAATCCCTCCCTGCAACATCTGCCATCATAGCACATGGCGACTGACGGACCCTCTCTAGCACAAGCCCTTCCCCAGATTTACCCTCGCTGAGCGTCAGGTACTCGCTTTGCTTCTTCGCTCCCGCTTCGATATAGCTCCAGGGCTGCCATGTCCAATCTCACGCTATCGCTGCGTCACTGGCGCGCCCCGTATCGTCATTGTTGGGCCGGCACACACAGCCATCGTACCACGAGCATCCAAGGGGGGGCAAACTGACGGCTGGCAACAATCCCATCCAGCGTCCTCGCGCCCTGCTGCCTCCCCCCTCGCCATGCCACGATGGCGCTCCAGACCGCCTGCAGTCACCGGTAGATTATCAATCGTGACCTATCGTGAGATTGACCGGCCTCGTACGTGCACAGTCGCACGGCGGTGCATGCTGCAGAGGGCCAGCGCAGATGAAGCCGAGTCTAGGCGCCGCCCGTCTCCTCAGCAATCATCGTGAAAGTCCTAATCCGGTAAGGCACGCAGCATCAATTTTCTGCACCGGGGCGCGCTTGAGCACGGATGCATGACAAACGTGACTGCCTGTGCAGCGCGCCAAGGAGCTAGACCACCGGCTTCGCATCCTCACCTCTGCTGCGAATCTCATCTCACTCTGCTCGCCAACCATTGCCCCGGCCTCCCGCCTGTGCTCCTTGTTTCTTGCTCTATTACCCAATGCCGACCCGCACCAACGCTGCGAGGGACACGAATCCGAGCGGGACTGGTGCTCCACCACGCGCTCCGTCCAACAGCTATCGTGACTCGACGCTAAACATCTTCGCTCTGCTGCTTGCCTTCCGCATCGTCAATGCACTAACCCTGCGCTCCTTTTTCCAGCCCGACGAGTTCTTCCAGTCCCTCGAACCTGCATGGCAGCTTGCGTTTGGCCCCGCCAGCAATGCCTGGATCACCTGGGTAAATCCACTTCAGAGTGCTCCAGTATCCCCAGTCCGCTCACCGTCGCCAGGAATGGAGATCCCAATTGCGGTCGTCCCTGCATCCAGCGCTATTCGCTGCCGTCTATCGAGTCGCGGCACATGTTGCTGACCTCTGTGGCTTGACCTTGCCTGCTAAAGCCGAACTACTCCTAGCTGCTCCGAAAGTTACCCAAGCCGTCTCTGCAGCCTTGCTTGATTGCTACACATGGAAACTTGCGGAAAAAGTCTACGGTCGTGGCAGTCGCACTGCCCTTACTACTGTACGCGACCATCCTGCAAATCTAACATTGCAATCTCTGATATTTGATCCCACCTACTTCTAGCTTGCATTGTCTGTCTGCAGCCCGTGGCAGTGGTTCTGCGCGACCCGAACACTGTCCAACTGTCTTGAGACTACCATCACTTCTGTCGCTATTTACTATTGGCCTTGGCAGGGTGCAGCAACAGCTAGCAAGGGTCAGACGCATATTGCACACCACGACCTCGGCTCCCTCTCAAAGTAAGTCGTGGAATCAAAACACCCTTTGTCTGCTCCGCCACCACTTTAGGCTCATGCTCGTGCAGGTTGCGCCTGTCACTGCTGTTGGCAGCGCTTGCGTGTATTCTCCGGCCCACCAATGCACTCATCTGGCTGTCCGTATCCGTCCCAGCTCTATGGCGAGCCTCACATCGGCTGCGCTATGTGTTGGTCCGTGAGATCCTGATTTGCGGGTAAGCCTTCCCTCTCCTTGCATCCGCTGCACGTTTTTCGTCCCCATAGTGCAAGGCTCCATTGCCGGGCTCTGCGTTCTCTGCAGACTACCGTGCCCCGAGGTCACCAGACCATAATCCGACTGACGATGCTAGCTCCGCCGTCCTGGTATTGTCAGTCGCGACCGATCGGCTCTATTACAGGGTCTGGACTCTTCCGCCGCTTAGATTTCTCTATTTCAACATCGCTCAGTCGTTAGCCGTCTTCTACGGGAGGAACCGCGGCGACTACTATTTGACCGAAGGTTTGCCGTTGCTCCTCACGACATCGTTGCCATTTGCCGTTGTTGGCCTGTGGCAGTCGTTGAGGGGCTTAGAGCCACGTAGCCCAGCCAAAGGCGACAGCCCGGGTAATACAGCAGCTTCAGGTCAAGATAATGCGGGCAGTCAGATACTAAGCCGTCTGTCATGGACGGTGATCGTCATGACTGCTACGCTGAGTTTGATATCGCACAAGGAAGTTCGCTTTCTGTACCCAGTCCTACCCTTCCTTCACATCATCGCCGCCAGGCCACTCAGCAAGTTTTTACCTCCTCGCGCTGCGCTATCGCACAAAGCAGTCATCCTGTTCTTGCTTGCTGTAAACATCCTGCTTGCAGGCTATGCCTCTCAAGTTCACCAGCGTGGAGTCATCGATGTACTCGCCTATCTCCGTCATAAACATGAAACGCGCAACAGCCTATTACACGTTTATGGCAATAGCGATAGTAACGTCGCTGCTGTGACCAATACAACAGTCGGCTTCCTCATGCCCTGCCACTCTACACCCTGGCGCTCCCACATCATCTACCCTGAAATCTCTGCATGGGCTTTGACGTGCGAGCCGCCCATTGACATACCGCTCTCGCAGCGCTCAACCTATCTCGACGAGGCGGATGAGTTCTACATCAAACCTGGCCCTGTAGCTTGGCTCCGAGCCAATATGGAAGATGTACAGACGATCAAGGCGAGTGGAAGTAGGTCTGGTCAGCATTGGATGCGCCAGGATCCAAAGTTCAAACGCAAGTACCGGCGTGAATGGCCGCAAAACCTTGTTTTCTTTGAGCAGTTGGAAGGGACGCTGAAGGAGTATCTTGAGGGCACTAGGTACCAGGAGTGTTGGAGGGGTTTCAACAGCCACTTCCATGATGACTCGAGGAGGACTGGTGATGTGGTTGTCTGGTGCTTGGATGGCGTGTGAGGCGCAGACTGCACTCTTGTATAACTGTAGCAAGATAACTCTAGTAGTAAGATTGTCTGTGAATCATCTAGATAATGTGACCTCCCATTAGTGCTCCCTTACATACCACGCAAGATGTCATCACATCTGATCATCGCCCTTGATACTCCCTAGTCACCTGTTCGCGCCATCCAAGTGTTTTCAACGTATCTCTTCTTCCCCGCTGTACCCAGAACCCACGTCGCGAGGATCCGTGACATCGAAACACGGCCAGTGCCAAGAACATCGAGCAGCAACTCTCCCATCGCGAATTTGCTTAGACAGCCCAGAAATATGCCGAGACGCGAAACCTATACCACGACATTAAAACTCTACACATAACACAGTCAACCACCCCGTCTAGCTCCCAACAGAATGACCTCATCGACCCTGCAGATCCACAGCCCACAAACCAAAAACCACACCTGGGCAAACACTGCCCTGGATCCCAGCACACCGGACACGCGTCCCTGTACCTGACGATGAAGATAGCTTGCCACAGATGTACACACATGTAAGTCTAGAACACCATGATCGTCAGGGCAACGACAAAGGGTATCAGTCTGGACCTCAAAAGTCGTTCTGGGCATGGAGAAGAAGAAGCAATGTGATGATTAGTGTCGTTGCTAGGCGGGGACCCGGATCAGACCCTGACCCTTGAGCGGAGGGAAGGGAAAAAGGAAGACCACTGGGCACATGCATCGTGTTTTTGGAATCGGGGGGAGGGCGTTGGGAAAAAGCAAGGGTTTAAAGGAAATGAGCTACATCTCATATGAGGGACAAGCTGAACGGGCCTGCAGACTACACTGAGGTTAAGATGAGCAAACGAGAAACCTTCAACGCAACGTAGGCTCCATGATGTTAAGTGTTTTCTTCCAGGTCGAGGTAGGTGATTGGGCGTGCAGGCTTCACGGTGGCAAAAAGATCGATGAGAAGTCTGAATTCAGTGACTGGAGTTCCTCGTATGGGACGCACAGTATGAGACGTATTGTTTTCTTGCAGTATAACATAGGGAATAGGATCCTGGTAGACCGATGTTCTTTGTCGGCAGTTGCCCCCTCTTCCGATAACAACAGAAACCAGTAATGTTCAAAAGCAACAAACCAACCCAATGCACAATGAAAGAAAACACATCTCGCTTGGAGACAGAGAAGCCATGTTCTAGGCCCCAATTAAATATGTTCTGAAATCAACGCCATGATCCCAATGCCCGTTGTTGACGATGAGCTTCTTGAGCCTGGAACGCCGCGCTGAAACCTCAACTGAGCCAGCAAGTGATCCGGCATGCTCGATGCTCCCTTTCGAACGCCTAAGAATGCAATATGACACAAGAAAAATATCAAGCCAACGCGACTGCCTTTGCGCTGGTGCTTGAGCTGACTGAAGCTGGGGGTGTGGGTGGTGCAATGTCGATCGCAGGCGCAACCCAGCCCTCCTTGCGGGCAATCCACATGACCAAATTGAGGTCAAAATTCTCGAAAAACACCTCGTCGAGGAAGCGAGCCTTCGCGCCGGCGTAGGTATGGTATTCCTCGCGAACTGTCTCTGGGTCGACGCCGAGGATCCTCCGGAAGCAGGCGATGGTGCATCCGGTGCGGTGCTTGCCCTTGTTGCAGTGGACGAGGATCGGGTGGTTGGTACGATCCATGATGAGGCGCAGAGCTCGTGACATTTCGCACGATTCGACGCGCACTTCGCCTTTGTTGGCTTTGACGTGAACGTGGAAGTGCTGTATACCAGCGTCCTTCATGAAGTTTTGATACTCAGGCGAGAGTGGCTCAGGAACCAGGGTGAGGATGGTCTTGATTCCGGCTTCCTTAAGGTATTCGTAGTTCTCCTCTTTAGGATAGCTGCTACGATAGACGCACCCAGGGAGAACTGTGCCGTAGTTTGATGGAGGAGTGAGTGACTGTAGGCGTTCGGGTGCCGAACGGATGGAGACGGCCGGTGTAAGAGTGCCGTAAGACTCGGCTGTGCAGGTGATGGAACACTGGTGACCCTGAGGGTCTACGACAACCTTTAGGTCCTCGTGCGTAGTCTCGCCAGCGTGCTGTATGAGCCCGTCGCTTGCAGAGAGTCCGAGAGAGGCGACGAACTCCCTGATTCTTTCGAATACGCTTTCCTGAGCGTTTTGATCCTGGCTAGCGGACGTCGTGGAGTCTCCGTTTGATGAAGACATGTTGAAGCGCTGCGGAGCTTCGGGTTCGAGTTTGAAGGAGGGTATCAAAGGTATAGGTGAAAGCTCAGCTAGTGTTGTACTCGGACGATTTGTCCTGTACCCTTCACAGCGCGGATTTTTCGATGCGGAGGTGCTTGGTGGTAGGCCTTGTCGAGTGCTCTTGTGTGCGTTGAGGGTATGGAAGTCTGACTTCGGAGGATGCTCGAAGACAAGAGACACGGGGGCAGAAGCCGACGCGGGCAGCCTGTATTTTATTAGCCAAATGCTCGTACGTTAGGAGGATAGCTCCGAATTCGCGAACTATGGGTTGTCGCCGCTGTCACCCACGGATCCGGCGGTCGCGTCGAGCGCGCGGCGAATGGAAGGGCATGCTTTGAAAATGCGGCAGTTCACACAGCGTTGGTGACAGTGCAGCTTCCAAGGTTGCGTGAAAGGGTGAAACTTACTTCGCTGTTACCGGCTGGTTACAGGACACATCTTGCGAGCGTCTTGCGGTGATGCAAAGAGGCGTTGATGTTCATTGTGAGTGAGTGAGGTAGGTAGAGTGTACTGTGGGCGGAGTGGTGTGCGCAGTAGACGGATATTTGTGTGGTGATGGCTCGGGGCGGTAGCGAAGGATGTCAGCCGTAGTTCGCGGGGAGTGAGAAGTAGTGTGATTATAATGAAGGCTGGTGTTGTGGAAGAAATCGGGCGGGTCGCCCTAGCGCGCCTTTCACTGGTCCGAGCCAGATGCGTCGGAATCAATCCGCTGGCTTGGACCGCCGGTTCCAGGGTCCGCCAAGCGCCGTACGTCACTTGCCGCACCTTCCCAACGGTACTTTGGCTATGCAGGAACGCAGAGCATATAATTCATCGAAAAGATTCTGTGGGCTGTGTGCTAGTTCAGTCTTCTGGTACCAGCAAACAGCGCGCGGACCCCGCACCAGTCTTGTCGTGCCTTGCCAAATGACGGCAAGCACAGAGCAAGCGCCAGTAGCACCTGGGCAGTGGGCAAGCTTCGCTAAATTCGCTTCTGTTCCAAGGCGAACCGCCCCACTGCATGGCTCCGACCTGGGCGGCGTGTCTCAACACTGTCTCGCTCCCGTGCCTCAGCGACAGGCTTGCTACTTTCCAGCGCCGTTGACCTCGTCATCGCTCCACTCGCAACCTACGGAGCGGTGGGTCTCTAGTGCTTGGGTGAACCACGACGTGTTCGCCAGAACCGCGCGGAAGAATCGGCACAAGAGAGACGCCAATAACACAGTCAGCGCATCAAAGCATTACTGTAGACGGCAAATGCCAGTAGGCGAAGCTTATGGGCCGGGTTCCCAGAGCAAACCGACTATGAGAATACAACGATATCATAATTCGCCTTTGCCCAGCTTCTATGCCATCATCAAGGCAATATTCATAGCCGTTCATCCCGGGTTCTCCTGCTGTCCGAGTCTTGTGGCCGCTTCCTCATCATTGCAACCAGGTAGCCAGGGCCTGGACGCCCAGTGGAACTTGGCAGAAAGTATCTCGAAATCTCTATGACGACTCCGCGACATTCCGTAGACATCGGCGTATTCGAAGGGGTCAACTGCAGACTGCAGTCGGAGGTCGCGGCACGAATTCGTGAAATTTCTCTGAGTTGAATATTTCAAAGTTCCATCGCACCACTTTCACGTGAAGACTCTCGTGATCGGCAGCTAACCATGAAAGGTTAAGCCTCATTTCCCCAGAGTCTGTGCGTCTAACCTGCTGGACCTCGGTCACTCCACCAAATACAGTAAACATCGGGACGTTTCTCACATCCTCAGCGTATCCCAGTGGTCCCACGTTCTCCAGTTGAGCATCATGGAGCCTCCACGCTCGACATCCCGATCGCGTCGCTCCTATCCGAACCTCCACAACCTCTCCATAGCCCCGCTCAGCGCCAAATACCCTCTCGATGCATCCGTACCACCTTCACCCGACGAGCAAGGCACGCGCACTCCTCGGACGTCGTACATCGCGCAAAAGTCGGCACCTACAACGCCAGGTGTTCTAAGCCTCAGCCAGAGCCGCAGCAGTTCACGGCAGCGCCCGAAGAAAGCCTACGCATACGACAGCTACTTTGTCAACCCCCGTGCCGAAGTTCGCGATGTTGGTGACATACCAAAAGCAAAGAGTACCAGTGTCCTGCATCCCGGCGTCAGCTTTGCCGACGAAGTGCTCAGGGTAGATGATGGGGAAAAGAGACATCATTCGAGGAAAGGCACAGCGCCTCTACCGCTGCACTCACCACTCGTAAAGCATCACACCAAAGAGTCAAATGAAGAGTGGCTGCACCGCGCTGGTTTGGCAATCGCTGGCGAGACGAGGGATAGCAAGGGACAGGGTTGGCTTGTGAGACGAGAGAGCTCCACCAGTCTAGTCGGACAAGGTGACGAGTACGAGAAACGCTCTTCACATGAGGATAGGCCCATGGCTCTACTCTCTGGCGAACATGTCGGTGACGCGGACTTTCCCGTGTTCTTCTCCCCGCGCATGTCCAGGGTGGGGAGTCGTATCCCCAGTCGCGTAGGCTCCCGCGTACCCAGCGCACGGCAGAGTCGACGGGGCAGCAGAGTAGGTAGTCGGGCCGATCTCATGATGTCTGCCGGATCGAAACCGCAGTCAGGAAGAGCCAGCTTCGAGATCTCTGAGCTAGACGAACGCTTCATTGAGCCTGACTTCATCGAAGCAGACGAAGAAAGCGATGGCGATGAGGAAGAAGTCGCTCGGTTGGCGCGCGAACGCGGGTTCGGGCTTGGAGGTTGGATGGATCGTCTCATCGGATGGACACTGTTCTCTGTTGACGAGGACAGAGAAGCGTCCGATGAGGATGATGCGGAATATGATAGGAGCCTGCGACTAGACAATCTTACAACGGAGGAGCTGAAGTTACGCCGCGAAGTTGAAGCCAAGCGGCGTAAGCTTGAACGAGAAGCCATTATTGCTGCATCTGCTCTACGGAGACAAGAAGGCGATGCGACGACTACAGATACAGAGAGCCGCCCAACAACCGGGGACTCGCAACGTACGACGGCCAATGAAGAGGTCGGCGGTTGGCAAGATGCCGCGTGGCTATTGAGCGTTGCTTCGAAAGCTTTGTTCTAATCACAGTAATTAAAAAGTCAACAATTATACCCAAACTACTGAACCAGGCAGTCAAACCAGCGAATGGATTTCCCATGATTGCGACTTCCAAGGTTGCTACTACAATATACTGGTTTACAGCACTGATTAGATTATTCCATCGCGCTTACATCTTCGGCGCTCAGTGGTTTCCAATTACTTCTTCACCTTCCCCATCTCTCTATTCTCTACTGCATCCTCAATCCCAGGTCTACCTCACCTTGCCCATCCGACATACTAGGCGGTCTATCCTCCTTCTTCGTACCCCAATCACTCTCCGTATCTCCCAGCACAAGCTCCAGCGTCCATCCTTGCGTGAAGAACTCGTGTCCAATCCAGTTCTTGGTGTACACCTCGCCATTCAGCTTAGCGCTCTGGATATAAATGTTCTTGTACTCCTTGTCAAAATTGGTGTTACGAATAGTGGCAGTGGCATTCGTGAGCTTGTTAGCTATGGAAACGGTGGGGAAGAAAGGCGGAATGATGAAGTATACGTTCTGGCCCGGGTTAGGAAATAGGCCAAGCATGCTGAAGAGTGCAAAAGATGCCATGCTCCCTGAATCGTCATTGCCTGGAAGGCCGCCGGGTGTAGCGTTGAACCGTGACGGAATATCTACATCTGATGTCAGCGAACGCATTCAAACTGGACACTTCCTTGATGTCTAGTGTGGCAGAACTTACAGTAATGTGCCCTTTCTGCACTCAATGCAGGTCTTCCTGCAAAATGAGATAGATACACCGTAAGGAAGACCGGCTCGTTTCCTATGTCCGCTAGGCCGCTGGTATGGAAGAAATCCAGTCTGCGCACAAACGTCTCGTCGCCCCCAAGTAGCTCGATGAGTTTCCCAATATCGTGCGGGACGAAGAATATGTACTCCCATACACTACTCTCGAATGTCTCGGACGGATTTGACGTCAGTGAGCAAAAGTCGGTCAGCGGACTGCAGGCAATGGGGTCTTGGTAGCCCCATGTCCCGTTCAAGTTCCTGGGTTGAAAGAAGCCTGTGAAGCCAGTATCTGTACCGTTGATCGAGGAGGTCTGGTCGGATTTGAAGAGGTTCCGCCAGTTTGTTGCGCGAGAGAAGTACTTCTCAGTCGTGCTTTTACCGAGGCCTTTTGTCAGAGTGGCGAGATTGAAGTCGTTGTAAGCGTATTCCAGAGATCGCGATATACTTCTCGAGTTCGTACCAAAGCCGTAAGGGTCAAAGTCCGACACTGGGATATAGTTTAGCGATTTCCAACTTGTCAAGCCGCCACGTCCCTCTTGGCTCCATTCCAATGGCTCGTTTTCGGCGTCGTTGACGATGGCTTCGTAGGCGAGTTCCCAGTCTATGCCTGTGATGTTCTTGACGTACGCATCGACTAGGACGTTATCGGCGTTGGAGCCGCCCTGTGTCCAGCCTTTGCAGGTACTCATCATGCAGTCTGGCAGCCATCCACGATGTTTGTACGTGTCAAGAAGACTTTGTACAAAACTAGACATTATAGAAGGCTCCAACACAGTGAGAAAAGGTAGTTGCACGCGCCACATATCCCAGAGACAGTAGAAGCTGTCGAAGTATGGCTCATCGCTCTGCCAGTGCGGGTTTTCACCCGTATAGTTCTGAGGAGATATCATCGTACGATAAACAGCGCTCCAGAAGCTGGTCTGTATGCTCTCGTCCACTTCTCCAGTTTCGATGGTAATCGGAGCGAGCTTCTCACGCCAGGCTTCCTCGGCTGACGTGACAAGTCCGTCAAAGTCGAAGGTGGGCCCCGGGATTTCCCTCTCAGCATTTTGGCAGGCTTGATTAGTACTGATGAAGCTCAATCCCATCCTTGCTAGCACCTGTCCTGAGAGTGGGCCGTTCAATCGGATGAATCCACCAGCTTGGACGTAGAACAAGTTGAAGCCGCGCGTCACGTAAAGCTCTTTCGGCTGTTCGCCAGCTCTGTCGTTGACCCATACTCCAGAGTCTTTGACAGGTCCTCCGGAAACATCGAGGCAAAAGTATGCCATATAGGACCCCGCGCCGAAGCTTGGTAGGAATGTAGCATTCCCTCTCATCCTACCTGACTGTTGGCCGGCTTCGGCCTCGATGGTAATAGAAGCGTTTTGCCGACTCGCCCATAAGTCTGTCAGATCAAGCATGATGAGAGGATCGTTGCTTCCATTTCCATTAGATGCTGTGGAGAAGTCGAAGCGAAAGAGCGCAGCATGTTCTGAAACGGCCATATCAGCATGTATGCCGTTTTCCAGTGTTACCCCAAAGTAGCCGGGTCGTGCTTCGATTGAATCGTTTCGATAAGGAGTTGCGCGTGCTGTAATTGGAAATTTGCATGTGTTGATGTCATCGCCTGAGCACAACCGCGGAAAGATGGGAAAGTTGCCTAAGCTTGGATTTCCTCCTGTTCCCGAGTCATGTAAAGCTGAGAAGCCGGTGATGTTGCTGCCGTCCGTGGAAAATCCGCCGGTATTCGCACCATCCACATCCGCAACGGCTGCAAGGTTTTAGCAGTGAGCTATCAATGTTGCGCGCTTGTAGCCGACCTTTTGCCATGCCGTATGGTAGTGTTGCGCCTGCGAAGACGTTCCCCCCATCTCTACTACCAATCAATGGGTCGACCCATTGTAAAGGATCGAAGTCAGCGGTTTGCTGCGCTAGTGTTCCTACTGTCGTCGATAGCGCTGCAAGCTGTGTAAAGGTCCAGACATAACGGCATAGCCTTTTCATTTTGAGATTCAGGCTCGATTCTCGTGCCCGTGATGTTGTACCAAAATTATCGAGGCGCGTATCTGCGTCTGGTTGGATTAATCGCTTCGTAGACAGGTCGATGGCACGTGTGATCGTGTCTACGGTTCAAAGTAGGCAGGACTGATCACTCAGCGAACGCAACTCAAGCAAGAATGATCGATCAAACGTGCGAGTAGCGACTCTATTAAGTCATCCTAAGTACCACATGGCGAGTTGGCTTGCGTCGGGGTGATCGCAGCTCAACACTGTCCTAGTGGGGTTTATTGCGGGGTAAAGCAACCGACCGTCTGGTACTGCAACCTTAACTGCATCGTAGGTAGCATCTAATAATCAGTGTGAGTGCCTTCGAAGCGCGAGCGACAGGACATGAAGTTGAAGGTCTGAGTCCACGTTCAGCCTTGCACAGCTATCTCGCCGTAGCGTCTCGTCTTGTCGCAGGCCAAGATCGCGCCCAGTCCTGCCTACCCCACAACCGGCTCCTTGTGCTGCTGTGGAACATGTGACCCTACCGCAAAACCTTATGCAGCGGTACGGAAAGCGCGAAGGGATTCCGGTGGCCATGCATCAAACCAAAGCCATTACCCCGAAATGGAACCACCGACAGAGGGAAGATCGTCCCGGTCGATATGCCCTGTGCAGCACTTACGCAGTGCCGGGAGTCCAGCGAAGTTTAGGTGCTTACTATGAGCTGTTCTGCTCGATGATTGGCCTGGATCCCCACGATCGGAGTGCTGGCCTCGCACGGGTACACGACCCGACCAGTCGGAGATCTCATGGGAAGAGCAGGCGCGCGTGTGCCTTCCATTAAGACTGACTCTCTCAACTTCCCTTTCCCATGAGAGCTCCAAGCCCATAACCCATGCACCCTCAAGAATGAAGAACAGTTTGGAGCCTAATTTCCACCATCGTTCCGCTCCAGATTTCTGCCACGTATGACTTGCGCCGTTTCGGATCGGACCTGCAATACGGCGACGTCGTGGTCATTATCCACGTTTGCTGTGAGGGTGACGTGAGTTTGCGCAGTCTCCCATCCAGTAAAGACGAGCGCCTCGTGAGTTCCCGGTGCATCGCATCGCCAGCCGTGTGCTACTCTAAACGTGTGGTTGCCTTGGAGCTGTTGCGCATAGCTTGTGAAAGCCCTTTCAAGATCCTCGACGCACTCTTCCTTAAAACGAAGTCTCTCCATTGCCAAGACGGGTGCTTCTAAAGGAAGCAAATGCATGCCATCTAGTTCCACATGGACAGTCCAACAAAATTGGAGCATATCTTCTTGGGGGCCGAGAACCTCGTCCCGCGCTGGAGATTCTAGGAACTTCAAGTGTGCTTCCAAATTTGGCCATATGCCCAAAATAAAGATCAACTTGGGGTCCTCGATGCAGTTGTAAAACTGTGAGCTTGTGTGCAGTTTCTCTCGCACGGCTGATAGGTTCTCAAGCAATGCTGGATCGTCGGCGGCAACATTCCTGAGACGCAATTGGGTTATTTCGAGGACCGCCATGCTTCACTAGGATTGTGAAGAACGCAGAGCTCGTGTCGTGGACTAGAATAGTGCTGTAGAGAGGATGTGTATGAACACAGTGGTGATGATGGACGGGAAGAACCTGGAACACGGCCGGACGGTGACTGGGGTAGGTTAGCGCCTTGGCATTCCACCCCTACGCCGGCGATTGAGATTGAGGCCAGTCAGCGGCTGCTTCGACACTCTCGCTGCCTGAACATCATCTGTGCCTGGTACGCCTCGCAGGCTTGAGACGGTAATGTTACGCGAAATCTCCCAGCCTCGGTCGATCGAAGGGATCCTATTGGTGTTTACGGAAACTTCGCATGACCTCGCAGTGCGCCCATCGACCACGGTGGCCACGACGTTACATCACAGCATTCTCTGAAATAGTTGCATGCAAGTACAACTATTATTAAAGAGCTCTCTGGTACATGGGCTCTTGGTGAGTCAAAGGCGACGCCATGTGCACTTCTGCGCCCTTCCAGCAACCCATCTTCTGGACGCCGCCAGTGTCAAGGCAACCTATCGGCGCACATCCTCCTCTTGGCGATGCTTGTCGCTATCTCGTAATGCAAAAATAGCCTGTCAAACAGCTGCAGGCAACAGTGAAAGCTAGACGTTCCATACCATCGTTGGTTCGTGATAAAGCGACGTCATTGCGACAGAGCCGGCATCACCGGAATGTGCTTGGGATCATCTCGAGGAAGGTGTCTTGCGATTTTGATTTGGACTCGCAAAGTAGGCCTGAAGCGGTTCCAAGGCATAGACGCTCCGCCGGTTGATGCATATCAGCAGCACAGCCCTCAGAACCACCAGACGCCATCTAACGGTATAGCTGCATACCGGTGAGCTGGCTAGTAACCGGAGACATCTAGAGCTTCACCATGCTAAACCACTTTGGGGACTCTGATTATCAAGGCTCTAGGCGAACTGCGATTTTATTAGTCGGGGCCGTTTGTTTTACAGTATAGTGCTGTAAGCCCGCCACATTTCAGCCGTAAACCTGGCGTCCCCTGATTAACGGACCACCCACACCCGCGGGGTCGCTTCATACTCCCGCTCTCGGCCCCCAAACTGTGCAATCCACATCTTTAGAGACATTGGATACCGCATACAGCAGAGTATATATCGCCACAGGGGAAGCGAACCGCAGATCACAGAATCCTTCTCATACTTTTGATATCAATGTCGTCTCCACAGGATCACGGTACTGTAGTCGAAAGCTCTTCGAGTGACTCACCGACTTTGTCGGATAGTGGAATTGGGAATGCGCCACCGATGCCTCGTAGACCAATTCCAAGGAAAGGACACACCAAATCCCGCCGCGGTTGTTTCAACTGCAAGAAAAGGTACTCTAACGATGTTCAGGTACTCGTGTTGTTCAAGTATCCTAATCAGAGCACAGGAGGATCAAATGTAACGAGAGACATCCTGAGTGCCACCATTGTACCAAGGCGGGATTGCAGTGCGAGTATCCAGCAAATATCATCCAAGCAATGCAACGTCTTCCTACTTCACCGCGCCCTCAGGAGGGGGGCAACCTGGGATCGACGCCAGGCGTCTTCGTAAGTGTGCTTCGAGCGTGCTTTGAATGGTGTAGTGGCTTACAATCATAGTCCATGGCAGACATGCGTCTATTCCACCATTTTCTCATCACAGCCTACCCGCATCTTCCGGTCGGAGCCGACAAGATTTGGATCACGGCAATTCCCGGCTTCGCACACAATGTATGTGTTTTCATCAGACATGGAAGAAGCCTTACGGCTATACTTAAATATAAGAAGGGGTACTAACTATTGCAGTACGAGTACCTTATGCATTCCATCTTAGCGCTGGCTGCGTCACATCTGGATGCTGTAACGCAGTCGGGTGTTGCAGAACAAGCCATACAGCACCGAATCCTCGCGGTGAAATCGCTCAATGAAGCGCTCTCAGTACCCCCAACAACCGCCTGCGAGCGCGACGCAAGAATGGCCGCGGCTCTAGTACTTGCTTTCCAATCAAGTCACCTGCAAGACGGCATGGCAGAGTTCATGACAATGGTCCGTGGGTGCAACCTGATTGCCGGCAACAACATGATGTTCATCGCCGACTCAGTCTTCAACGTATGTACAGGGATCTGTGTAAGGAATTGAACGCTCACACTGACCCCTTGTAGGCATTCTGCGCAGATTCTCACCTTGAGAGAATGCAGAAGCGGATCGGAACATCGAGGGTGAGCTGCTTCAACCGCAAAGATCTCGACATGGCATCATTATCCCTCGACCTTGTTCAGAACTTGAACATGTCCGACTGTGAGCGGTCATACTGGGAGTTGCTCGTATGCACCATCACCCATGCGTATGACCGCCCACCAGAGACATATCAGACCTTTGTTATGCTCTACAACACACCATCCAAGTGGACGCATGATGAGTTCCAGGCCTTCATCGATCCCAACAACAGTGTTGCGCAGATTCTACTGGCTCATTTCATCGCGGTTCAAGCTATCCTTACACCCATTCTCTATCTCGAAAGAGTGGGCTTTGAGGGCGTACATGCCCCTACTGCCGTGCTGAGCTGGATCGAAGGGATATACTGGAGCATACCGTGTCGCATGAGGCATCATGTGGAGTGGCCCAGACAAGTGTCGCGGTATCCTTATACTCGGTTCATGGGACAGAAGGAGGTGGAATATTGCGAAGTAGACCCCCTTCTGATCTGAAATTGTCCGGAGGTCACACTTTGAGTGGCCTCTTTTCGTTGCCCATTGTCGAGCCTGTGAATCACTTACGTATAACGACCTTCATGTACTACCAAGATACCCGCCATCGCTTTGTAGCTTCTACTCGCAATTCATTTCACTTTATCACAGGTTTAAACTCTCATTGAACATCCACACATCGTCATTGACATGATACGGATAACACACCTGCTTTCTCTCATACGTCTAGCCTGCAAAAGACTTCGCTCGGCATGCACAACACATCCCCCTTTCCTAAACACTACCCACAAACCTCACAAGCATCTTCATCCTCCATCGTCATATGCTCATGATATTCAATCTGCGCACGCATCTGAAAACCCGCATGGCCAATACCAATCCTCGCATACCTATCCATAACCGCCTTCCAAAACGCGGTTGGAATTTTCTCCGCCATCTCATCTTCCAAGTGCATACCAGGGGTCGCGTTGTGGACTTCCCCCGGTCTATACATAGTGCAGTGATAGTCCACCAGTAAACGCCTCAAGCGGTCGGAGGCTTCGGTGTGAGAGTGAAGCTTTGTATACGCGAAGATGACGGTTGGGTAGTACGGGGTTATTCCCGTTGTGAATGCCTTGTCGACGAACGCGTTCCCTACAGCTTCTGCGAATAAGGGGATCAGGTATTGACCTGCAAATTCCAGGCATTGGGCTACGAGCAGGCAGTCCCATTCGGAGGGTTGTGGTAAGTTTTGCGTGTACACCCAGTCGACGAAGATGTCGAAGACTTCAAGCTCTACCTTTTCGAGACATATTTGAGTACCGCGCGTTAGGTGTAGCTTGAAGACGGTGGAGTAGTGCGAGAGATAGTCGGTGTGGAGCAGGTATAGCTTTTGTTCGGTTCCAATGTTGACTAAGACAGTACCATATTTGCCTTGGCGTGCGATTTTACTATAGTCAAAGTTAATCGGCCGTTCACGACTGCAGATATGAAAGTTTTCTTACCTCATCCGGGGTGGCTGTGTATCTGCCTCTGCAGGACGCTTTAGGGACTGTGACTCTGGCAGTTGGTTGGCGGGGGCCATGACGACGATCTTTGACCTGTTGTGGGCAAAGGGTCAGGATGCAGAATTTGTAGTGTATGTTAAGAGCAATGGAATGAAATCTTGATTTATAGCTATAAAATTTGCGTGTGTTCGCTGCGCAATGATGTTGGACCACTGGCTAACCAAGGTATCTTGGGCTCGGGACCAGATTATGAGAAGTTCGGCCAATAGGAAAGCTGTGGTTTGTATTCGCGAGTAGTATAGTAATACACGGTATTATTTTGTATGGCCCTCGAAGCGTTTGCGTCATGTGCTCTTGCGATATTGTTGCTGTGTAGTTCCCAAAAGAATGTAGTGCAGTATACCAGGCCTGTGTATCGTGCCTGGACCAAAAGCGGACCCCATCTGCCATCGTACCCATCCAGTACGATACCAAATCACGCAGACATACTTCCAAACCACTTCCTCATCAAGCTCTTCCTCCCCTTCTTCAACTCATCAACCTCCTCTTCCACTACGACGGGCTCCTCCAGCCTACCCACCCACTTTGCAGGCCCCCGCTCTCTGACCGCTCTCTCCTGTGCTCTGAGCCAATAGTCTTGCTCCATATTACGATCATTGCAAGCATTGGTATACCACTCATGCCACTCCTGATGATCCCAACCGCACCTGCTCCCATACTTCTCTTTGACCTTCTTCGCGAAACCTTCAACCTCAGTATGTGCGCAGGCCGAGCAAAGAGTCTCTTGCGGCAGAAACGAGGTACCAGAAAACGGTGTGCGGTAGTAGATGTAATGGTTCGAGTATGGTGTGTAGTAAGCCTTGCAGTGGGAAGACGTGCAAGGACGGAGTGTGTACCGCCAATCCCATACTTCTTCCTGCACCCCAGGCTTCGCTCTTGCGTCATTGCTTTTCTGGTTTAGGGGCACGGGAGGGGCGCCCAACACTCTTTGCTTGTGCTCTCGTACTAGTGCGGCATCTTTGCTTCTGCGATCTCGGCGGAAGTTTTCTTTGAATATCTCGAACTCCGAGGCTATGTCGTTGAGGGTCTTGCGTCCGGCGCTCTGGCGTAATTTCTCGTAGGCTTGCTTGCATGCTGTGTTGGCTTCCTTCATCTCTTGGCTAGCATGGCGTGGGCAATAGCCGTGAAGACGAGTCAGGTCGTACGGGCCCTGGGGGAGGTAGTAGTTTGATCCTGTGTGGGCAGGTGTGTAGTGCAAGGTGCATGCGGGATACAAGCAAGGTATGTAATGATCGAGGGGGTTGTATTGGCCTGGCGGAGGGCTACATGGGGACAACGGTGCCGAGGCTGCTGGGGCAGATTGTGTGGACATTCGTGAATTGGCAGACAAGACGGACTGGTAGGACACTACTCGGGATCTTGCGCTCAGAGTTGGGGGTTTATAGTTGGCCGGTAGTGGTATGCCGGTCCATCTCGCATCCGATTCTTGGTTTGAAGTTGACTTGATCGTGAGGCTGCTCACACGCTTTCGCATAACTTTGAAAGATCCACTTCGAGAGATGGGAAGAGAGTCGGGACGGTGGAGACCTGGCGACTTTGGTGTTCCCCATGCCTGGAAATTATCGATCTGATCCATCAGAGTTGTGGTCGGGCTGATAAACGTGGGTATGTGATGGTATTGCGCCTTCTTCGAAGAGTTTGGTATTCTGTTGATCAGGGGTTCCGGTAGCTGTATAGTTTTCGGTCTTGCTCTCGGCCAGGTCTTTGACTTGGCCAACGGATCTGGTTCTGCGAAGCGTACCGCAGGTGGTGAAGACCTCCTGCTAGATGCCATAGTCACCGCGTCGGAAGATTTGAGACTAGGCTTCAGGCTCGATCGTTGAGGCCTTGGTGGCGTAGATGCTGATGTTGTATTAGACTGGTCACTGAAAGATGACTGAGAAGAACGCGGCGTCGAACTGCCACTGGAAGCCGCATCGGCGAAAGGCATATTAGGAGGCATTAGGTTGATTGTTGATAGAGTACCGGTAGTGACTGTTGTGGAGCGACTTGTCGAAGTGCTGGCCAGAGAAACTTGGCTGGCTATCGAGTTTTGTGTACCCTTTGATTGCTGTGTCGGTCGCATAGTGTTGGTCCCTGGATGTAGAATCTGAGACATGGCGGGCGGGGATGATGCCGGTAAACTGCCGAATCCAGTCTGGCTTCCAGGGCTCATCGATGAAACAAAAGGAGATCCAACGGACGTGCGTGGTCCAGCAGGAAAACGGTCGTCCGTCTCTGAACTGGCCAGAGAAAAAAGTGGATTAATGATGCGTGCGGGTGAGGAAGGCTCAACCAAAAAGCAAACTTGAGGACGAGTGCCGACCAAGCCAAGGACAATGCAGCTTGCGTCGAGGCATCTGCATCATCTAAAAGTACTCTGTATATCGGAAAGCAAACAAGAATGAGAGGCACAGCATATGGGGGCGGAAAGGCCATGTGTATGCGGCCTGGTTACCCACACCGAGGTACGCCGCACAACGCATCGCCCCTAAAGCACCGAGAACTCCCTAACCGTAGCAGCTTCCTGCAGAGCTAGGCCAGGGTTCGTTTATCGAAGTACCTCAGGGTGTTGGATTCGAAGACTTATGCATAAGGTCTGCAGTGTCAAGAGGCGCAGTTCAGTGCCAGTCAGCCTCGCGAACACCAAATCGCAACGTGATTGGCACCGTCACACGTGGGCCGGCCCCCGCATAGTGGAAGGTAGCTTTAGTAAAAACACAAAGTTCACGTGGGTCAATAGGAGAGTGACTAGGTGCAGAAGACACTTGGCGTTGGTCTATGCAATCTATCCGTACGACAGGTTGTCGCACATGTATGGTACATCTGGTCTGAGACTCTGCTGATCGCCCCCAAATGGTAACGAAGTATGGTACAGGGCCGTTTGGCACCGATCTGGTGATCTGTCTATAGCTTGGGTTTGGGCTGTTCTTGCTTGAGCATAGCTTCGGCAACAAGACGTCGCTGGATCTTTCCTGTTGCAGTCTTCGGCCTATAAGTGCGCAGTCAGTGCATGATCCATTTGTAGTGTTATCGTTGACGTACATGATATCGGTGAAGAAAATCTGCAGTTTGTTAGACTTTGCTCCACATATGCGGGTTTGATTGGGTATCTGCATACCTTCTTCGGCAGCTTGAATTTGGCAACGCGATCCGTCAACCATGTCTTCAGTTCTCCCGCAGTCAGGGCATGGCCCTCCTTGACCACGATCGCAAGACCAACGTCTTGGCCGTACATCTCATCTTCAATCGCGAAGCTGACAGCTTCAGATACAGCGGGATGCTGCGCAATCACGTTGTCGAGCTCAATAGGACTGATTTTTTCACCACCCTTGTTGATCAGCTCCTTGATGCGGCCGGTAATGATAACATATCCCTCAGCATCCAGCTTGCCCTGGTCTCCAGTGCGGAAAAAGCCACCCTGGGTGAAGGATGAAGCATTGGCAGCTGGGTTGTTGAGGTATCCCTTGGTAACGTTTTCACCACGAATGCAAATTTCAGCTTCTTTTCCTTGCGGCACCTCTTTGCCAGCTTCGTCGAGGATCTTGACTTCGACACCCTGACCAAGCCCCACACTGCCAGGCTTACGCTGGTTCGGGGGGAGGGGATTACTGGTCATCTGATGGGCCGCCTCAGTCATGGCGTATGCCTCCAATACCGGAGCACCGAACGCCTTCTCGAGTTCGTGGAATGTTTTGGGCGAGAGTGGACTGGAGCAGGATCGGATGAAGCGGATGTTGGGCATGGGGCTTGGGAGAGGGCTCTTGAGCAAGATCTGATGAATCGTCGGAACAGCCGTGTACCAGTTTGCCTTGTGTTCATTGAAGTCTTTCCAGAAGTCCGAGGCGGAGAACTTGGGCGGCACAATGACTGAGCCTCCTGAAGCCAGTGGCGCGAGGAAGCCAGCAAGCAGGCCGTGGACGTGGAAGAGAGGCATAACCAGCATGGTACGATCCTTGGGCGACAGCTCGTAGGTTGCTTGGATGTTCTTCATCGTCCGCAGCAAGTTACGGTGCGTCAGAGGCACAGCCTTGGGGCGTCCAGTGGTACCGCTCGTGTGCAGCACAAGAGCGACATCGTCTGGCTGCGCGGACTGGACGGACGCGGTCTTACCCGCAAGCTTTCCAGCCTCTTTGACGTCCAGGACGACCTCGCTGCCATTGTAGTAGCATTCTGCGATGGCGGCATTGTATTTCCGTGCTGCGCGGACAGCTGCCGCATCTTGCGCGAATGCACCCTTTGGTACCAATGCAATCGCTGAGCTCAGGTCGTCGATGTAGAATTCGAATTCGGACTGTTTGTAGGCCGGGTTGAGGGGCGCTGCGATGGCCCTCTGCCACGAGGCAGCGATGAAGGACACGATGAACTCGTACGTGTTGGGTAGCGCGATGGACACAGCGGCCTCGGCAGAAACGCCGACCTTTGCCAGCTGCTGTTGGAAAGCCTTGACATCGGCAGCAAGCTTCTTGTACGAGACAGTCAGGGCAGGGCTACCGGGCACGATGACGGCGGTCGAGCTTGAGTCCTTGGAGAAGGCGTGTTCGAGAGTGGTTGGGGCCATGGCGATGGATTACTAGATAGGAGATCTGATGGTCGCGATTAGAGGAACACTGCTATGCGCGGGCTTCCTGGGCGATGGTACCTTTATGCTTCTATGACGCGCAATGAAATCTACAATTGATAAGAAACACCAGAGCCTGCTCAGATGTATTCGGAGATGTGGAAATGACTTATCACGGATAAGGATTTGGATGACAGCATGGTAACAGGCGTTCCTGCATGCCCGCGCGATGCGGCTAACCCTTAGCGTGGAGGGCGCGCCGAACGCCGGCACGCGGGCTGGGGTGCTTGGCGGCAGTTGACATCGCGCCTGCCGCACCACCACCCTCACAACCAACACACTGCCGTAGTCGAATCTCACCGTCGCCGCCTCATTGTTCAATCTTGCATCCGCAAGACAGCTGCTAATCTCTGCATTCTTAGACCTGTAGCTCAGCACGCCGCCGCTCACGAGTGACGTGCGCCAGTCGCATTTGCCATTGTTCAGCGCCGCACTTGCGCGTATATCGATTTCAACATGGCCGACCAGCCGCCGCAGAAGGCGCAAGGCCTGCCGAACCCATATGGTCTTCCCAACCCCTACGCCCAGAAAGGCCTTCCGAATCCGTATGCCGCGGCCACCATCTCTGCTGCGCCTGTCAAGTACACAGAGGAACAGGCCAAGGCCGAGCAGCTGAAGAAACCTGGTATCTAACTGAACTGCTCCACACTATTGCCTTGAACTACGACTCATTTGATTGTCTAGCTTTCCATAATCCTCACCAAATCAAGCGTCCCCAGGCCAAGAAGGCTGTCCCAACTGTCAAGAGGGCCACCATGCCTGTGGCTGCCCCGCTCTCTTCGTCAGTTCCTGGACCCGCCAATCCTCAGCAGCATGGCATCGACTACTACCGAAGCACCGCAGAGGACGATGCTTCCATTCTGGAAGAGCGCAGGATGCGCGCGTATGAGGAGAAGCAGAAGAAGAAGGAGCAGAAGAAGTTCACCAAGATGTACGGACTTCATGAGCCTCTGGCCGCTCATAAGCCCGACAAGCCGTCCAACTTGCTAGCTTACAAGGCGCAAGGTGGTTACCGACGCAAGAAGGAAGGCTTCACTGCCTTCTTGCGTGGAGCTGCCGCTCAGCATAAGTCTCGCGATGGCAGTGAGGAAGCCAGTGGCACCCCGTCGGCGTCTTCGTCTAGCTCAACCCCTGCTTCAGTTGCGACCAAGCCTTCATTCGCTCCACCTGCATACTACGACGACAAGTCTGCGGCACCCTCGTCCGACCCTTCAGGAGAAGATGCTTATGCCCGCCGCATGCGTCTGTCGCAGCAGCAGTCTGATGCCGTGCCTCCGCCACCTCCGTCGGTCACAGATGACTATGTACCTCCGCCTCCTCCCCCGCCAGCTGGTTCACCACCAGCCCCGCCGGGCTATCAGGGTGCTACCATCTCTGCGCCTCCAGTCCGATACGCGGCCGCCACTATATCTGCGCCTCCAGTCCGGTATGAGCGTCCTGACGTACAGATGGAAGATGCAGACAACGAGCCCGCCCATGACGAACGCCCCGCCAAACGCGCCAAGATCAGCAAAGCCGAAGCCATGATGAATAAGATGGGTTACAAGAAGGGCCAAGGTCTCGGAAAGAACAACGATGGTGTCGTTACCCATCTGGAAGTCAAGAAGCGCAGGGCCCCTCAGGGCGCAGGCAATCTCGACGCCAACGGCAGAGTCCAGTCTCAACAGGTCTGGGATGTCAGTGGCGGTATGCGTATTCAGAAAGACGAGCCTAGCAAATTCGGCGACAAGTCAAGTGTCGTGGTCACATGGGGTTGCGTCGACGGTGTTGACTGGGACGCCAACGCCGAGCGCAACGACGGTGGCATCCGACAAGACATGGGCGAGGCATTCGGCAAAAAGGTAAGGCTTAAGATGTGGTCGTCAACATGCATATGCTAACAGAGTCCAGTTCGGTGGCGATGTCGAGCGTATCCAACTGGACGAGAGCAACAAGGATGGCGTAGTCTACATCCAGTTCAACTCCCCGATGGCCGCCCTCAACGCCGTGAACCGCTTCGACGAAGGATGGGAGTTCAGAGGCAGGAAGATCCGCGCCCAGTACTACGACGAGCGCAAGTTCCACTCTGGCATCTACGACTACTAGAAGCCACCGCTCTGATCAGTGTCGGCCTGTCGAATTCGCGCGTCCTAGTAGTTAGCCTTCGAAGAATCGTTGGAGTATTCCACTTTATGCTTGGTGTGATGGACAAGAATTACGGCAGGGAGGATATGAGAGGTTGGAGCATGTGGGATCGCTGGTATGGATCTGGATACGCTTGAGGGGCAGATGTGTATGACTATATGGATCGGGGATGGGTCTCATGCTCGTCTCTTCAAGAGATTAGAGCTTTGCGCATCCTCTTGGTCGCTCTACAAGGAGCATAATCCTGAGATATGCCCAGCCTCTGCTTATGGTATATCACCATGGAATATGAAGCCCGTAACTCACAACACAAGCTTTGCAAACATGTGGTGTTTAGATTCCCATACTCGGAACTTGAAAAGCATATATGATGATAAAACCTCGCAAGGCAGCAAACGGGATATCGTTATCGTATCGTCTAAAAAGAGCTACGCCGCAGTCTCTGCACTCCTACTCGTACAGAAGTATAACATGTTCCCCCATCTAATATCAGACTCCAAGATTCGCCCGCAACTAACCCATGTCTCTAATGCGAGGTACGCCCGACTCCAAGGTATATATGCTCTTCGTCCACTTCTCAATCACTCTTCACTCGCGCCGTCTCTCCAGCGCTAGCTAAGCATTCCCAGGCTTCTCATCCGTATCGATATGCCAGACAACGTAGTTGGGCAATCCATATACGCCGTAGCCTGCTCGCTTGGCCATCTTGGCAAAGCCTTCTGTCTCGGCTTGGTTTTCGAAGGGGTAGCAAGGGAAGTTTACGCCGGAGCGGTGGACGTCTGCTTTAACGATGATGTTTACGCCGCCGATGCCGTCGAGGGGTATTTCTTCGTCTTTGTCGGCGCGCCAGTCGCCCATTGTGGCCATGTACTTGCGGTTCGTGGGGTATTGCTTGTAACCTGTGGGTGTGAGCTGATGTCGAGGGAGGAAATGTGGAGGGCAGGGAAAGTACCTTCTGCGAGGACAATGTCTTTGTCGAGGGTAGAGGCAAGTTTGAGGCCTTCGGGAGATTCTTGCCAGGAGTTGTAATCGACTGAGTCTTGTTAGTGGTAATCGGAACTGAGTGGGGTGAAGACTTACAGCGCCCTTCGATGTCGACCATCTTGCCATTCTCCTCCTTGTACCTGTGGAACCAGATGTCTGTCTGCTGTTAGTGTGAATTTTTAGGGACTACATCTGCAAGACGTACTAGGAACGAGAACATCCCGATCATGCGCCACGAAATCCTCGATGATCTTGGAGGGGCTGTCGACGATATCTACGTCCCTCCAGTATACCCAGCTGTGCTCCGGCTTCAATGCAGTGTAGAGTAGGTAGTTCCTGGCCTTGCCCAGCGCCTTTCTCCGTGGACCTTGTGCCTCAAAACTGTGTCTGTCCTCTACACTCTGCGAGAGTGTGACACCGAAATCTTTCTCAACAATCATGGTCGACCTGAAAGCTACTTCAGGGTTATTTTGAACTCTCTCCAATTCCTTTGCCAATGCTGCCATGGTATCGTCTGTTGTGTCGCCGACCAGAAACGCCAGATCGATCAGCTCGTGGGGATACGTGAGTGACGTGAGAAGGTCGAAGTGTTTCGCGAGATAGTACGAGGCATCGCGGAGCGGAGTGAGGATCAGAACACGCTCCTTGTTCTTGGCTGCGTCAATGGTCGAAGCGACGCCGTTGAGATCGACGTGCTGGATTTCGGTGGCGTTGACCTCTATTGGTTTGTGGTGGTTGAATATCACGGGGGTGTTTAAGTGCGCGTGCCAGTCTTCGTTCTCGTTCGCGGTCATGTGCATTGGAGGTTTCGAGGGGCCGAAGCAGTAGAACCTGGGACAGTATGATTAGCGATTGCTCCATGTAACACATTGGGAGACCTGACATACCTCTGCATCTCCCCAGCTGCTGACCCCATGGACCGCCATAGCAGCACAATTGCTGTAACCAGACCAATGGAGATGAGGAAGCGTGGGTTCCGTACTGTGCTTATGACCTGTCTTGATGGTGGCAGCCGGGCTTTGGCAGCCTTCCACGAGTATCCTTTTCCCGCAAGCATGTTGAGTCGGTAGGATCCCGCGTGTTCCTTCTCCACCTCTTCCCCTCTGGCCTGTGATATGCGTATCGATGAGCTACGCGCTCGGACGCTATCGGTATTGCTGGTTTCCCTCTGTGAATGAAGCGGCGGCGATTGCGACTGTGGCCTCTCCAGTTTGGCGGTTGAGAGCGCCCGGGCGCGCGACGTTTGGGGTGTGGACTAAATGTTGCTGGTGACGTCGCAGCGAGGTCGGGGGGAAGCAGCGGCGGAAGCGACAGACGGTAATGACTAGTGAAAGCAGGGTCCTGACTTGCTGCACAGTGGGACACACGAGGGAAGCTGCGAAAGGGGTGAACGACAGGCGCAATTGCGTTGCAGAAGCAATTCGTTCAGTACAGATTACCGTTGAGCGCGACGAGCATGCGAATGACGCTAAGTGCAGATCAATCGCGATAGTGCCGCTGATGACGACGCCTCGGAAATATGATAGACGGTAATTCTCTCATAATTCACCGGAGACCACAACGAAATGCCAATGTTACATGTTTGGCCTAGAACGTTGCTCAATATACTTGTTCCGTAGCGATTGGGCCCTGCGTGCGTACCTTCCATTTTCCTGGGTAACCGCACGTGAAAGCATGTGCTGGGAACACCAAACCGGCGGCGCCCCCGGCTCCTAACAAAGAAGCTGCGTGGTACAGAATGTCGTGCATGGGACATGTCTGCGATATGTACGAGAGAAGCTCACTCGTTTACCCACATCATCTGTTATACGAACTTAGTGACTGCGGCCCGCACTTTAGAGCCCGCTCTCCGTCTTACCACCCATAACTGAAGGGATGCCTGAACTAGGTATTCGAGACATGAAAGCCTCGTCTTAGGTATTCAAGAGCCGAAAGAGAGTTCAGGTATAAACGACAATGCGGTATGGAATATTCTACTTGGAATGCATGGACGTGGTTGCAGGTGCGCTGCCAACTAGCGGCGCAAGACAGTCTCAGAACGTATGGAATCAAGTTATGCGGGAGGATGGATTGAGCTGAGCTCCTGTACCACATTCGACAGAAGCCCCTAGCTGTTCTTCGAGCGCTTGCCCTTGCACTTGTCAGTTAATTTTGGCAACACTATGACATGATCGATGTCCGTCGCGTCAATAAGGTCAAAGCTCATGCGCCAATACCCACCACTGTTGGCGTTTCATCCTCCTTTTGAGAAACACTGTGAAGGCTTGATGAGACGACATGGACAGACATGACACATTTGAAAGCTCCGTTCGGCGAAAAGCAAAGTTCAAGTCATAGGCGGTGAAGCTCGCAAAGGCCTCAATGCGTGACGTAGGATTTCCAGACAAGCACATGCTAATTTCAACACATCACAAGAAAACGCAGAGCAGATTTAAGAAAGACTGTATGCCACTATCCCAAATAAAGCAACTCCTCCTGCAATTCTGCACACCGTGTCGCGGGGCAGACATATATGTACTGCGAATTAACAGGCTGCTCGACCCTCGTAGCCAAATGATACATTCAATTGTTACATGCTGAACCATGAAACCGTCCCCGATGCCCCTTCAGTCCTCAAATGCTGAACTCCTGCGTCAGCGCCTGTTCGCTTGATGCTATACGCTATCAAAGAAAGTCAGGTGGGGGTAGTCTATGCAATTATGATGGAACGCCAGCGTCATAAGCTTTTTAGAGAAGGAGAACAGCGGCCATGGCGGCGAGGCCAAGGGCACCGTTGACAGCGCTGAGAGTGGTGGCAGCGCCGGTCTTGTCGTCACCGTCACCCTGCTTGGTACCCTTGTGGCCCTCACCAGCGGGGTCGATGAGCTTGCCCTCGCACCTGTAGCCACCCTCGATGAGCTTCTTGTCCTTGAGGGGCTTGTAGGTCTTGCAGGTCTCGGTGACGTTGTCAGTGGACTGGAGGTTGAAGGCACCGGAGACGCTGTTGAGCTTGGGGGTGGTAACGCTGGCAGGTGTTAGCAAGGCATGTTGTACAGCGAATATGGAGCAAACTTACTCAGTGAAGTTACCGCTCATGTCGAAAGCTCCGCCAATGCTCTTAAGGACAGGGTAGCCATCGATCTCGATAAGCTTGGAGTTGTTGGCGATCTGAAGGTTGCCGGAGATCTTGGTGAGCGCTGGGAAAGAGACGTTGGACAGGTTCTCGTTGGCGACAAGGGCAACAGCCTCGCCGACGGAAGTAAGGTTGGGAGCGGAGAAGGACTCGAAACCGTTGTTGTAGAGACCGAGGGAGCCGTTCAGGCGCTCGAGGGAGGGAACTGAGACGGAACCGCAGAAACGGAAGGTCAGGTTGCTAGCCCAGATAAGGTTGGGCAGCTCGACCTTGACGGCCTCGTTGTTGTCGGCGAGAGTCAGCGACGTGGAGACGTTGCCGAGCTGCATGGAGATCTCATCTATGTAACCGTTGTTTGCGATGAAGACAGTGTCGACCTCCTCAATGTTGATACCCTTGAGGGAGCGGAGAGCGGTGTTCTGGATGTCGACCTTGTTGGCCTTGGTGACCTCGCCAGTGAAGCCAATCTCCTGAAGAGCGGGCAGGGCGTTCCACTTGATGGAGTCGATGGCCTTGAGCTTGGGGAAGTTGACGGCGTTGAGACGGGTCAAGTCGTTGAGCATCATCTCTCCGTCGAGCTCCTCGAGGTCGCTGGCACTGATCTGCTTAAGCTCGGTCGCGGTGTCGGCAATCAAGTCACCCTTGATCTTCTTGACGCCGGGGAAGGAGATGTCGTCGGTGGTACCAGTCGCAATGGCGATGTTACCGGAGAAGGTTGAGCAGGAAGCGATGGCGCTGGCGTCACCGGCATTCTGGATGGTGGTAGTGGCGGAGACACTGCAGGCAGCTGGGGTGTTGTCAGTCAATGTTGACGTGGTCTGGTGTTAGAGAGCCTACCGTACGCGCCGCTGGCAGCAGCCAGGGCCGGGAGGGCGATCTTCATCATGGAAGGCATTTTGTGTAGTGCAAGTGGTGTGGTAACTGGGAGGAAAAGTCAGCGGGCGCGTCCATGAGGTGAGGCGACTGAGAAATGTGGACTGGCAACACGGACCTGGGATATTAAGACTGCTCGTTCCGGTTTCAGTTGTGCGGGTGCTGCGGGCTAGTTGTCGAGCGTGGAAAGATGCTGGAGCGAGGGGAAGAATTAACAAGTAAAGCAGGCAGTATTAAATAGAGTAGTCCCAGAGACGCGATCAAGAAGGCGCGGTCGTCGGTAGCGAGTGTGGGTGAAGACTGAGAGAGAAAGGGCAGGAGGGCATTCTAATGGGAGCAGGCGCGAGAAAAGGGGAGCGCGGTGGTGCCAGTCCGGGCAGCCGCTAATAACGCTAGTGAGGCCGGGTGGAGATCATAGGCGGCCAGAGCGTGCCCACCATCATCGATCAAGCAAGCAAGCCAGAGTGAATGTTGCAAGCGGGCCTGGGGCCACGCACTGGTTGCTGGTGCAGATGGTTTCGCCGCCTGCGCGCGACGACACCGCCAGCAGTGCCGTGGATGCTGCACGCTCGTGGCTACCCGCATCGTGTTGCCATGACTGCACCACGGCCGCCGTACCGAGCGCGCGGACGGAGTGGTTTGACAGGCGAGGGCTACCACAGCTCTGCATCCATTATCCATGATGCCTCCTCGCCGCCCGTCGCCCGTCGCCTGCCACCGCACGCTGCTTGTCGCTCTTAGCTTCACGTGCCGAGCACGCTGCTCCCAATTTCAAGCTCTGAACCCTCTGCCCTGATAAGCACCTTGCAGCATCCGCAAACAGCAGCCTCTCATGCGTGAGCCTCAACAACAGGGGTGGCGTCTGGATCGCCGCTCTGTCGCCCTAGGAGACGGCCATCCGCTACTGTGCCCGCACCATTCCGCTGCTCCCCAACGTCTCCATCCGTCGTCGACGGACCTGTTAGTTTTGCTGGTAACCGCTCACTACGCGGCAATGCGGCACCTTCGCTCCATGCCCGCCCATCCAGAGTCTTCTTTTGCCACTGTCTGGCCGACACGAAACACAACAAGCACCGTGGATTATTACGCGGCCTTTTACTATATCCGCCACCCCTGTCCAATGGTTTCAATGCGGTTACACCCATGATGGGCCAAATCCGAGTTGGGTATAGCGCAGCCGTTGCAATCTCATGAGATGCGAACCCCAACAGCGGTTATAATTACACCACGACCTTGCGCGCTGGAGCTCCATTGCTGCTTTCGGCCATGTGCACTCGCCTCTCCTTTATATCCATTTCGCTCCAACATCTGCATTGCGCCTCATTTCGTTATTGAGCTCTCCAGACGGCTGTTGCGATGAACCATCTCGCTTATCGTCCACCCCAAGCGACAGCCTCACCTTCGATCCTTCCTGCCAAGCTTATTGCTTGACGCGCATTGATTGACCTCTCATTTCCAGCCTGGGGCTCCAGAGGTCCACATGCGCCGCACGCACAACGTCGTGTTTCCTGCCATGACGTCGGCAGTTACAATTGTTTCAGTCTCGTATTTTTTCTAGAATGGCCCACCACCTCCCACAACGAAGAAACTTAACAGTCGCGTTGCCGTGCAGACGAACACATGAGTAACCGTGGATGGATTTATAAGGTAGTTTAGAATTGTGAAACGATGTATCATCCTTTGAGAGCTAGGTATTCGAGTCTTCCATCGATGGGCTGAAGTCTATATATTAGTCCACTTTGCCGCCCTCACGATGCCCGCGGTCGATGTCGTTTCGTTGAGCTTACTTTTTACATACAAGGAGCGAGCGCTGCAACCTCCTCATTCGCGCCGCTTTTCGCTTCCGACCTCATCTTGCGGCTGTACTGAAATAAGCCTTTCTGGCCGATTAGTGGGTCCGTCTCTGATCCCTCCACAATTCGCGACTTCGAACATCATGGGCATTTGCGACATTGTAGATCAGTAACATTTCGCTTACGAAGGGAATACGAAGTCGAGTAGAAGGACGTGTTTGACCTGGTTCCTTTGTTTACGCATTTATGGGGTCTTATTGACAGTTCTCGCATACAAACTTCGCGCCACTCTTCTAGTGAACCAAATATCTCGCTGGGTCATCAGCAGAGGCTGCTCATGATTCGGTCCTATCACATCACTTCAATTTACTACAACATATTTCTCGACCTGCCTACATGCGAATCTCTCGCGGGGCATCATTGCCCACATGGAAGGGCACGGCGTACCATACACTTGGCACTTTCTGTCTCGATACTGCGGTTCTTCAGCATTTCATCCCGTATATACACAGCAACAACAGTTTGTAAACATTCATGGCGAGAGCAAGCCACAAGCTTTTGTATACCAATACAGTACCCAATGTCGAGCGTTGATATACAATACACCTGGCCCATCCACGATGGATGTACGTCGTAGTCTACCGTCCCCGACCCACATTGCATCTCCACCAAACAGATCATCGACTCCACCACAACACATAGGCCTCATGCTGTACATGCGTATCTCACTGCAAGGACCAATGCTCGTCCATGGGAAGGTTGACCTCCGACTATCAAGTCTTTTGCAAAACATTAACGTCCACATCGGCAACTCGCCACATATACCACATAAAGAGTGACCTAGTAGCGGAGGACATGATTAGTTTACTCGTCGTTGGAAGGTCATGTTCAAGGTCAACGTACCTGTAAGGCGAGAACTTGGAGGCCATGTCGAGCATTTCCTGCTCCGTCATGTATCTGCATGGCATACGTCAGTACATGTTACATTGATGCGAGAAGACATCATGAATAATACATACTTCCACTTCCCACCTTTACTCTTCAGTTTATTCACATCGCGGCCCGCGTACACGGCCATACCCCGTCTGCAAATACATCAGTCATGTTCTCGCCAAAGAAGTACACGCTCGTCTCTCAAGCGTTCAGACTCAACTTACTGTACACCCAAATCTCCAGTCGCGAAAACATCCATCCTCTTCAACCCAAAGCAAGCAAACATCTCCACGCTCCATCGTCCCAAGCCCCTCACCGCTACGAGCTTCTCGATAAGTTCTTCGTCGCTGGCACTGACCAGCATCTCGGCTGAGAGTTCGCCAGAAGCGAATTTCTCGGCTAGGCCGTAGATGTACTCGGCCTTGCGCTGTGAGAGACCTGCTGTACGCAGCGTTGCGATGTCTTTGGTGAGGACCTGGGTGGGCGTTGGAAAGGACGGGTGGGTGTCTGGGAAGAGGGCGGTGAACTTTGCGCGTATGGATGAGGCGGCTTGGCCTGATACCTGTGAGGGATGGTTAGTTCTGCATGCTCATTCTAAAGCCTTCTTTGTATATGACTTGCGACGATGGGCTCCAAACATCATCTACCAGCTTACTCAGGTCACTGTCCACATACCTGCTGTCCAATAATCCCCTTCCCCAGCGCCTCAAACGGCCTCACCACCTCCCTCAGCCCCTCGGGACTAAAAATCCCACATTGATGCCCTCGCACCACCTTCTCAAGTTTCGGATCCGTCTTGATGAGAAAGTCCTCTGCTTCTTTCAACAGATTATCGATATCGGTGCTCGCGGCTGGAATGGCACCAACATCTGGTGGAACAAGTTCCTTTGCTTTCCTTTTCTTGGCTGGAGAAGGGTCGGTGGGTTTCGCGGGGGAGGATGCGTAGGCTTGCACCACGTGCGATCCATTGGGCGTGGCTAGGTGGGCGTTTGTTGTGTGGGGCTCTGCTGGACGGGTGGTCGGATCTGAAGGCGAAAATGCGGGGGCTGAAGAGAAGATACTGGCACCCGCAGGTGTGGGTGTGAAAGGGGGTTGTTTGAGTGGTGATTCTGATGACGCTGCTGATTTTGATGCTGTTTTACGCTTCTTGGGAAGTGGTGTCGCAGGGAGGGATGAAGATAGATCTGCTGAGTCTACAGATTTGTCTCCGTTGGTTTTACCATCCACAGTGATCTTATTCTTCGTCTTGCCTGGTGCAGATGTTGCTGTGGTTTTGCGCTTCTTCGTGGGTACACTCGCCTTGCTAACTTTCTCATACTTTGCAATACCGTTCTGAACTTTGGAATCCAATGGAACTTGAGTACTACTACTGGCGACGCGAGCGGAGCGTCTCAAAGACATGGTGTGAGGGTTGTACAGGTGGTCGAACGTTCTGGTGAATGGGATAGTCTGACGTCATAGCGTTAGGATTCGAGACGGCTGCGAGACTGCGACAACGTACTTTTTGCTTCAAGACTCTTATTGCAATCATGAAAACGGGTCAATGAGAGAGTGTGTTGTTAGTTGCGCAAGTGGGGAGCTTGACGCGATGCGCGGGAAGCTACCTACGTATTCTTGAGCTGACGCCTGGGCACATGACAGCGTGGCGCTGACATATCTAGAACCCTGACATTGCGCATTCCTCGGATGCGACATGATCGGCATATCACTCGCTCCATATTGAAGCATGGCGAGGTGCAAAAAGGCTTACTCGCGCAATGCACAGCATTCTGAGGATTCGCATACGATCTTGTGTTCAAACATTTGTTTGTAATAACCAAGAACGTAATAAAAGCTTGGGGTCCCTGCAGTTGCTATCCCATTTCAAGAGCAAATGCTATAACGTACTGCAAGTTCGGCATTTGCATGCAGAAATGGTACTAATTTCTTGAATCTGAGATAGTTGTTCAAGTGAATTTCTCCTGCGTCTTACAACCGGTCATGTTCTATCTGTTATGACGGCAATTCCATGTCTTCGGTCTTAGTCGTGCAGTAGCTCATCACTTCATGCCTGACTGTTCCTATGAAGTGCATAGAAAGTGCATGTCATTCATCAATTTCCGGTTGTATCTGTGCGTTGCTTTCCGAAGCCAAAACCAGGCGTCATGCAATGGCCGCCTCCCCGATAAATCATTTCCCATGGATCGCGAGACAAATACCCGCAGCTGAACATGCGCGCATACGTGAAAGCTCTTCGGAGAACGGGTATAAGAGATACGTATTTCCAGACGCAACAGAGGGGAGTCCTGTACGAAATGTGTTGGTATGGTACAATCTATTGCGCAACCTCAGACTCGATCCACCAAGCTCCAATTGATTCCCCCAGACTCGGTATATACATTCTAGTGTCCGGTGGCCTGGGCGGCGTTCTTCTGCCTCTTCTGGATGACCATGGCCTCGAGGTCCTCGCGCTCGGCCATCTCGGACTCGATCTCTGTGATGAGCTCGGCGAGGTATGGTGTGTCCTTTTGCATTGTCAGCATCTGGTATTCGGGGTTGAAGCGATATCCCTACATCCTCGGGCTTAGTCCACTCCTCCTTGGGCAGAAGCTGGTGGGACATGGAGAGCTGCCGCAGATTAGCCACATTTGCCTTGTTCTGTATATCTTGTTCGGTAGTACCTGGAAAGCTCGGCGCAGACGGAAGACACGGTCGTAGGCTTCCTGTGGTCGGAGACGCTTCAGGGCGGTCTGAACTACGTCGTTCTCCTCGGGGAGCAAGTCATCGGCCCTGCATCACAAATCCCGTCAGCCCATCATTTCACAATCGGCCATATTCTCCCCTGCCTCCTTCTGTATTCGTGTATACACCGCGTCCGAATCGGGGCTCCGTACCTCAGACCGAGCTGCCTGTAGCCGGCGGCGTTGCAGTACCAGTTGGCGAGCGGCTTCATCCAGCGCTGCAGCCACGGGCGCTTCATGATGTAGGGGGCGAGAGACGGGGCAGACATGATTGCGGGTGTTCGACGGCGGATCGGAGGGGTCGAGACGGGTGCTGTCGTCAATTGCAGTTTTGACGGTCGGAGGTGGTGAGGTCGTAATGCGAAAGAAGCGAACGCCAATAGGCCGGCGGGCAGCGCTTGGCCCGCCGCAGGCCTTGGTCTTAATCAGCGCCTGTCCCCACCCGCCAGAGCAACTTCACTCGTGCTCCATCCTAGCTCTGACGTCTGCCCACAACCGCCCTCTCACACCCGGCTTCCGAGCGCATATCCTGGCACGAGGCCCGCACGCGACTGAACGCTTTCACCACGACTCCCTCACTGCCCGTCCGTCTGTCAATGGAGCCGAACAATCGCTAGTCATCGTGTTACTCAAGTGCTGCGGGGTTTCCGCAACACTGAGGCACCGCACAGGGGACGACGGCCTGTATGCGCCCACCCCTCTCGCCCCGCGCTCTGATTCAAGCTCTCTAACAAGTCGGCCATGGCAGTACCCCTCATGTCGACACACGAACCCGCGCCGCCGTCCCCGCCTAACGTTCCCGACCGGTATGCGCCTTCCGCCGTGACAGTCGAACCGCGAAACATGTCCACCCCAAACCAGCAGCGCACCTGGAGCTCTCCCGTTGCCGCCCTCGCCGTCAGGGTCTCCAAGCTCCCCGACAGCTCCGTCAATGCTCTGTGCGGAGCGTTTGCCGGAGTTGCTTCGGGCATAGTGACGTGCCCGCTCGATGTTATCAAGACCCGCCTGCAGGCGCAAGGCTCTTTCCGCCCCAGGACATACACCGGGCCAACGCGCACAGTGTACAAAGGCCTCACTGGCACTGCGCGAGTCATATGGATCGAGGATGGTATCCGCGGCCTGTACCGAGGACTCGGGCCTATGCTGCTTGGGTACATTCCAACCTGGGCCGTCTACATGAGCACTTATGAATCGACGAAAAATGTTCTCTATCCTCAGATGGGTTAGTAATACACATGGGTACGCAAGTTACTGTTGCTGACGAGACTGAACCAATAGAGAACAAATGGCTCGCTAGGACCATCGCCTCGTTGTTTGCTGGCGGCTGCTCGACGCTAGTCACCAATCCCATATGGGTCGTCAAGACAAGACTCATGTCCCAGGTCAGCGCCCGCGCATCGCCAGAACACCGGCCGCCATGGCACTACACAAGCACCTTTGACGCCTTTCGCAAAATGTACCTCAAGGAAGGCATTGCCTCGTTCTACTCAGGACTTACACCTGCGCTCCTCGGCCTTACCCACGTCGCCATTCAGTTCCCGCTATACGAGTTTCTCAAGATGAAGTTTACTGGCCTGGAAATGGGCCAAACAGACAGCAAGACTGAAGACGTGCACTGGTTTGCTATTGCGCTGGCAACAGTCTTGAGCAAGATGACAGCGACTTCGGCGACGTATCCACACGAAGTCTTGCGCACGCGCCTGCAAACACAGCAACGCTCGCTGCCCTCGCACTCCGATAATCATGTATCGTTTCGAGGAGGCCAGCACGACCGATTCCATACCCGCCCTCCTGGCACGGCTTCGTCGGATGGTATGATAAACCTACCCCGCTATCGTGGTATCTTGCGAACATGCACAGTCATCCTCCAAGAAGAGGGATGGAGAGCTTTCTACAACGGAATGGGGACTAACATGGTCCGTGCTGTACCTGCTGCAGTCACGACCATGTTGACATTCGAGTCGTTGAAGGCCGTTCACCAGAAGCTAAAGAACGAGGGTAGGAAGATAGAGAACGAGGTCGAGTGACGGTAGATATCTGCCTTTCGTCTCTCAATTCACAGGAACCGATCGGCATCATCACCGGGCGTTTAGTCATGGTCAGGAGTGGAAATATCCCAGTGAGCACTCCTGTTCTGTTTGTTCATACGTTTGTACGCACAGGGCAGCATTTTCGGGCACTGTCAGCATCAAAGCTTTGGCGTTTGTAGGGCAATATGGTTGATTTCCTATAGGCTGTCGCAAGTGCGAGCAGACTTAGCACTTGTTTGAGAGGCACCATTTACATGATTATCTAAATATACTACTAGGAGAGCATTGCTTCTAACAGGTGCATTGTTGCCAGGCCTCCTGAACAAAGCATGCCAACAGGGCGGTCAGCGTCGCAAACGCAGCGCCGCATACGCTGAATTCATGAGCACCGCCAATAACGGTGAGTTGACGTGTCTACATTCTTCGAGTGAGCGAAGCCCCATTCGCTGAGGTTGGAATTGACAAACGCCCACGCCACTCACCCTGGTTCCGCGATCATGCAGGCGCACCCTTCCTGAAGTGCACATGCTTCACGCGTCAGACTTCACACCCTTTGCTAGGCTATATACCTTGTATGTTGATCGTGTCCATTGTCTTGGCTTTTTTGCCGGCACACCATCATGATTCCGTGTACCGCTCCCGCAGAGCCGCATATCTCTCTGTTCTACAATATAAGCCCACCGCCCATACCTGTCCGCAGCCGGCTACGACACGGCTCAGCATATCAAAAACGGCTGCGCGCTATCTTTTCCAAGCCTACGAATGCAACTAGTGTTCCTTCGTCTCCTACCTCACAAACCCTTTTCGACGAACTTGATCGGGAGTTGACGGAAACAGAACAGAGACTGGTCAGCGTCGATTTGGAGGGAAAGGATATGAGTGACAAGAGAGAGTGTCTGCTCTGGGATAATTGGGAAGGGAGCGATACATCGACTGAAAGAGGGCTCAAGAGTGACAGTGGTGGTGCTCCGGGAGACGGCTGCTTCAGTGAACTCGAATCTGGAGCGAGCGATGGAGAAAACTATCCCGAACCATTGCGACTAAGTGAGAGAAGCGGGGATGTTGTGGAGCAGATGGTGGTGCAAGGGCGCGTGCCGGGACAACGAGGAAGTCGCGACGGCCCACCTTCTGCCATCCACACTGATCACACAACGCGCTCTGAGCACATCTCACCGTCCTCTGATTACAGTATTCAGACAATGGACACGAAAGTGTCCGACTGGCTGGCACAAGGTGTCCATACCTCTGAGTCTCGGGAACCAGATCCTCCACGACAGATCTCCAGCAACTCCGATCGCCCCTTCCCTCCCAGACATGCTGCCTTCTCACTTTTTCCACCAACGTCCCCGTCGACCGGTAACAAAGAGTATACACCACCCAGCAGCCCTTTTGCTCGACCTGCTTGCCCGATGTCCCCGTTGAACAACGGAAGAGATGTTTATGGCAACTACATACCTTCAAACACGAAGGACTATTTCGCCCCGCAGTCGCCTCCAATGTCGCCCAATATGCAGGCCATCCCGGAAAGCCGGGTCTCTTTGGATCAGGGTCAATCACCACCCATGGTGCGTCTCCGTGGTGGTGGCTGGAATCTGAAGGGACTGTGGAAGACATCCGATACTGGAGGCTCTGATCAAAGCCCTGGTTCAACTTCTATGCCACATCTGACTGGCAAGGATGCCATTGTGCGGGACTCACCTACAATCAGACACGCTGGGCACCCGGAGAATCAGGTGGCGCGAAGTGTGCGATCGCACTTCTCGACCACTCGCGATGGTAACGAGACAAGGACAGCACAAGGAATTTCAGCAAGATCATCCCCTATCGATACTAGACGACATGGTCAATTCCCCGTTGGAGGGGGCGACGTTAGGCCAGGCTCGAATACGCCAGACTCTGCAGGCACGGACGATAGCTCTGTTCCCCGAGCTCGTGCTGATGCAGTCTTGTACCAGTACTTTGGGGCTCAACTATCTCCGCTCGTACCGGCATCCCAGGGGATGACATCATTCACCGTACCAGCGCATCAGACAACTCATAGCGGAGCTGATGTACCAGTGATGAATGGGCACCGCTCGCCTCGTATCGACGGGGCTCTCGCTCAATTCAATTCTCGAAGTGCGCTTTCCCCTCGGAATGACGATGCGCGCGGCTCTACAAGCCCCTCAAAACCGGAAACAAAGACTGAATACGAGCGATGGGATGCTGTAGGATCACAGGAGACTCCGGATATTGATGGCACAACTCCAAGTCATCTGGTCAGTCCGAGGGACAAGAAGAGATGGGATAGGAATAACCCCCCTCCGCCACCAAGACTCCCTCCGCCGAATCCACCCAGATTTCTGCGAGCTGATCCTCCCGATGATAATGATGATGCATCCGAATACACCGACGACAGCCATCCAATTTCCTCCGTGGTAACCGCCAATATGGGGCATGATCAGCTAATCGACCTTCTGGATCTGAACAAGACCGATGTGTATAGAAGGGTTGAGCGTGAGCGCGAGGTTCGACGTATACAAGCACAGCGAGATTGGCACGAGGAAGCAGATCGTAGACGCGATGTAGACGTCAGGCGGCAGCAGCAGGAGGGACTGGGATCGCGAGAGCCTGATCTGGACACTATCTCACCGGACGACAGCGTCACTGCAGTAATGCGGCGCCAGCAAATCGAGAGACGGCATGATTTGCAGCGCCCGGCAGCTGTAGGAGATTATCGCCCTACCAGCTCGCCGACACCTTCACAATATCTGCCTCGCCACGGTCCTATTACAGCTAAAGCTAAGGTCATGCCCCGGCAGCAAAGCGATCGCATTCACACGATTGGCTACCCGTCTGTTGTGCCAGCCCCGGCAGCCTTTGAGCCAGCTTCCATCAAGCGCAAGCACTCTTTACAAACAGTCCTCTCCAAGGCAGGAAAACTCACACGTTTAATCCTCGCTGCTCCTTCGGATCCCAAGTACAAGACGCATTCACAGCGACAGCCTCCAGTAAAGCAATCAGGAATGAGCGCCGATGCCACTGGGTGGCCAAGAAGTGGAAAAGCCTCTTCAGCAAACCATGGGATGTTCATGTCAACTCCGGCACCACAGCAAAGGACTATATTCAGCCGCGATCGGCCGCAGACTAGTGGGGATGATGGGAAGAAGTCGGACAGCAGGGGTTGGGAGCATCCAAGAGGCAGGAGAGCGAAGAAAGTCGAGAAAGTGGAGACTAAGAAAAGGAGAGGGAGGTGGGGAAGAAAAACAGATGATGAGACGTCCGCTGGAGATCCTCAAGTCATCGACTTTGCGTCCAAAGACACTGCTCGGTCGAAAGGTGCTACAAGGCTTCAACACGCACGTCGCGCACGTTCGCCATCACCAAAAGCTCTAACGCGAGCCGCTGAGCCTCATAGTGTTCCTGTCTCCAAATCTTCCACGTACCACCACCCAGAACCCGATTTCACGCCTAGCGACGCAGCAGGTACACCGCAAACAAGATTTGGCCCACCAGATCGCGAGGGAAAGTTATACGTTCGCCGCCGCGATGGGGAGGTCCTACCATTCAATCCCGCACTGGGATATCCGTACCACTCACGTCTCAACACCTACTATGACCACAAGACGGTAGATGCCACAACGATGGCCTGGCTACAAGGCATCCGCGCACAGACCGATGCGATTCCTCATCCCATGATCAACATGCGAGGCGGCGACGGTAGCATCTCTTCCGAACTTCGTTCTACGCATGGCGAAGCGAGCAGTCTGGCATCGCACCACCACCTCCTAGCGTCAGCGGCAATGAGTCTGGATAGTGGCGACGAAACAATCGATGGTACCGATATAGACGCCCTACTTATGTCATCCATGCATCTCAGTTTGGGTCAAGCTACACACGAAGCTATTGCTGCCGTCAACGGTACCCATGAAAATGGAGTGGACAACGGGCCTGAATGTGATGAACCACACGTCCGGTCGAGTTTCAGCACTGATTCTACGGTGGAGCTCAGGCGGGAGAAGAAGGTCAAGGAGAATGCTTGGCGGAACGAAGATCAAGCTAGGGCTATGGCTATGGCTATGCATGGTTTTGGGTAAGGGTACCCGGGCGTGGAAATTTGTCAAAAGGAACGAAAGGGGTTATTATGGGTCATTATACCTGACAAACTCCGCGTGTGGGGGGAAGATGGCACTTCGTGGCTTTCTGTGGCTACAAACTGGCATGGGAGCTCAGTCACGATTCCACATGCATATCTGCGACAAAATCTCTTAAAAATCTACATAACATTTCAAGAACGCCTCATTGTTGCCAAAAACAGTGCCCTTGTTATACAGAGTTGAGATGATATCCAAAAGAACGCCATTCAATGCCAACCATGCTCATCAAATCATCAATAATCGCAGTGATTATAGTCATAAAGCGAGCCCATACCCGCAGCCGTAAGCGCAAAGTCAACCGTCTCACTCCTATCCCAAAAGTACTCGCGCATCCACGTCGAAACCATATCGAGAGCCGAAACGGCCGAGTTGCTCGACCACACTTTTTCGTGGCGGGCCCAGGAAGAATGCTGCCATAGCGTCTCAGGATACTGTTGCTGCAGCATAGGGAGTAGCGATCTGGGTGCTGCGGCTCGTGTGCCGTGTAAGATGCCAGCTTGAACGAGGGGATAGATCCCTGAGGCTATGCTCATGATGGCGATGAGATTGGGGTTTAGGCATTGCGAGGTGAGGAAGGAGGTAGCTTCTACTGGCATTGCGGTCGATGAGAAGGATCCAGGGATGACGAGGATGTCGAATTGAGGCGCATTGTCGAACGAGTTCTAGTTAAACGTCAGTCACAGTACTCGAAAAAGAAGTTGAAGCGAATAGTGGGTAGGGGCTCGTGTTGACCTTTACCTCCCTGCCAGACTTGTCAGAGATGACTACTTGAAGGCAGTCAAGACCAGGCGAATCCAGCGCGACCAAAAAGGGTGGCTCTTCTTGGCCAGAGGAGATGGCTGTTTGGAGGGTACGGATGGATGGATGGGTGGGTGGGTGGTCGTGTCGATCGTGTTTTCGATACGGAGCAATTCGAAGCTTAGCTCACCGTCACCGGCATTCGCGTGCCAGCCGTGACAGGAAAACTCCCCTCTCCGGTCACACTGACATATCGAATGTCGATTTCGTCCACAGCCGAGTCCATGGCGGATGCCGTGGCGTGCATTCTGCTGATTCTGTTTCTTCCGACCATGGCGAGGAGGTCAAGTGCGGCTAGGTCGGCTAGTTGGATTTGGTCGTTGCTGAGTACTAGCACGCCGATGCGTAATGAGGATTTTGAAGGAGGTGCATAGTGGATATTGAGGTCTTCTTCGGAGGTTGATGAGGTGGTGCAGAAATAGAAGAGGTCGGCCTGACTCGGGAATGATATTGCGCTTCTTGGTGGAGACGGCATGAGGAGAAGTGACGGTTGATATGATGGAGTGGAGATTGAACTTGAATGATGAATAGGTGTTTTGCTCAAATGAGCTGATGTGTATGGCAATATTACCGTGCGGCCTCAGGATAGCTTTATACACTCCAGGCAGTAAGCTCTCGTGCATCCCTGAAACCAAGGTAACATTGAACAGGGCAAGAGTATTGTCAAGCGTCATACGGATACCCATCCCCCACTCTAAGATGATCTGCATTAGTGAGGTGCGGCTCAGCCCCTTGGTGCCCTTGGAAGCTCGCTGACTCAGTCCGGTTAGAAGCCGTTCGTGACCGACTGCTCCCGACCAAACTCCTATCGTGCAGCAAGGCGTATACAGGCCCATATACCTTTGCGTTCGAATCAACTTGAATGTTTGTATCGCCTATGGTAGCTCTGGTTTGGATGTAGCTGCCTGTTCTCACCTCGTAGATTTCCGTGATGAGAGACTAGGCATCCCAATTCGCATCCATGCCAGTGGACGAACGCGTTCGGTAAGCGGCACGCGTAACGGGAGCGCCGAAAACGCGGATAAGCACTTGAACGCATTGAAACAACTCCAAGATGATTAGACGGTGGCTGTGAGCGGAGTTAAAGGAAGAAATCGGAGTAGTTCAGATTGAGCTCAAGGCTAAGAGGTCCGACGGAGCGCCTTAAGGCTCAGGCACCAGATTCTGCTGGTCAGCTGTCGCGGAATTACATCAGGGCCGGAGATTTGTTGTGACCAAGATAGCAATGGGAATCGTAATGGGGGAGCCTGGATACGGTGGCTTCTCGATGATGCGTGGCGACCCGGCTTCAGCTCGTGGCATGTGACGTCTGCGCGCCGCTTGGGGCAGGAGCAATCTGGTGAAACACCGAGATGCCGCGACGCTGGGGACTGTGATGGCGTATGTGCACCGCTCTTGACTCTATCGGAACCCCCTGAAATGATTCAAACGTGCTACTTTATTCATGTCTTGACTTGCATCGCGCCCAAAAGCGACCTTGGTATTTCACATAGTCAGGTGTGAATTTAAGGTGGGAGGGTATTCTTCATTTATCCGCTGCATCTACAAAATCGCACCAGATGTAGAGGGCTGTGGCGGCACCTCAAAGTCAGAGCGTGCGCACAAACACAGCCGTGAAATCCATCGCTCGTTGACCCAAAAACAATATAGAAAACGGCTGTCGTAGGTGCATGCTACGTTGCACTCTCTAGATGTCCTTGGCCTCACCGTCAGCCTCACCGGACTTGACGGTCTTGCCAGTCTTCTTGATCTTCTCGAGGACGGTGTCGTAGGATAGCGAATCGGCGGCGGTGATCTCGGCGGTCTGGTTCTCGAGCGAGACGTTGTAGGACTCAACACCTGTGGAGTAGTTAGAACATGATGCCTGGACCGCCGGCGCGTGCTGCATCGGAAACTGACCCTCGAGCTTCTTGAGGACGCGCTCAATAGCGCCAGAGCAGCCGCCGCAGCTCATGGCAACGTTGAACTTGTAGGTGTGCGTCATGATGTATGAGGTTGTAGGTGGTGTTGCTGGCAAACTCCGAGGTTCAGTGCGGGTCGCGGGGCTGTGATGTGGCGTGGTTGTGTCTGTTTGATAACCGCGAAGAGAGGAGCTGTGACTAGTATATATAGGTATCACTAGCGGAAGGACGTCGCGACGAGCGGATGAGCAAGTTTCAAGATGGTGGTGCAATTCGGCTAGATTGTTATAGATTGCCGTCGTGCCCCGCTGACATATTGAGCCTCCATCACAACATTTCCGGGTTGTGGAACCGCGCGCGCCTCAGCCATGTATGTACAAAGTCCGTGTCTCGTTTGACATGGCGATACTTTGGCGGCATGAAACATGCTCAGTGAGGGTCCGGGAGCAGACGATTAGGTGTCCTCGCCGGTACTCTGACATGGGGACACGGTGTCTTGGATGCCGCGACCCGTAAATTGCCATGTCCAAGTCTCGCATGTGCTGGGCCCGTTCCTGCAGGTGAATTGCTGAACCCTGAGGCCGCGCCCGCCCCACGTTGGCTAGCGCGGGGCTCAAGCTGCATCCATGGATGCCTCGCACGCCCAGGCGGTTGGGCGGTGACGTCGCCCACTGCCGCCCGTAAACACGGCCAAACATTTCTTGCCCATGACTTTGAGTACAGCAGCCAGCCAGCAGACGACACAACCCGCACCATGGCCAGCAACATCCTGTTCCTCCCGTTCCGGCGCTCGCACTCTGTGAACCTCACCGACGCCATCAAGCAGTACATATCCTCCAAATATGACCAGCATCCCGACATGTTCACCAAAGACCTCGAGACCATCGAGAAGCTGCGGTCCGTCGCCACCCACGCCCAAGAACCCCACCCGAGCAACATCCCGAAGCTGCAGCAGTACGCCGCGCAGCTGATATGGCTGAGCGGAAAGTTCCCCATCGACATCGGCGTCGAATTCCCCTGGTATCCTGCGCTGGGGTACAACACGAGCCGCCCGACATCGCGCAACAACCTCCGCTTCGAACTCGCGAACATCATGTTCAACCTCGCGGCCATGTACTCCCAGCTGGCCATGTCGTCGAACCGGAGCACACCAGACGGGCTGAAGATGGCAGCCAACAACTTTTGCCTCGCAGCCGGAGTCTTGTCACACTTGAGGAATACCATTCTGCCGGAGCTGCGGACAGAGCCACCCGAAGACATGGACCTCATGACACTCGAGTGCTTGGAAAAGCTCATGCTGGCTCAAGGACAGGAGTGCTTCTGGCAGAAGGCTGTCAAGGACGGGATGAAAGACGCGACCATCGCCAAACTAGCCGCCCGCGTATCCGATCTATACAACGAGGCGGGAGACGCAGGCATACAATCGGACGCTATCAGCAGCGAGTGGATACATCATATGACGGCAAAACACCACCACTTTGCGGCTGCTGCACAATACCGCGCAGCCTGCGATTCTCTTGAGAAGCGCAAGTATGGCGAGGAGGTCGCGCGGCTACGCGACAGCCTTACGTGCGTCAACGAGGCTCTCAAGGAGCAGCGCTACATCAACAAAGTCGTGCTTGCAGATCTCAACGGCTTGAAGAACCGGATAACGGAAGACCTGAAGCGGGCCGAAAAGGACAATGACATGATCTACTTGCTACCTGTACCACCAAAGGCGGAGCTCAAAATCCTCGATCGAGCCAACATGGTAGTCTCGAGAGTCCCCAAGGAAATAGCAGAGTCTAATTCGATGCTCGGAGAGCGCGGGGAGCTTGGCCCAGCACTCTTCTCCAAGCTGGTGCCGTACTCAGTACATCTGGCTGCTAGCATCTACGTAGACCGCCGGGATCGATTAGTCAACGGTACCATCGTAGAAGAGCTAGAGTCATTGACAAATAAGATTCACGAGGTACTCCGCAGCTTAAACTTGCCCGGCTCCTTGCAGGCTCTTGAGAAGCCACTAGGACTTCCCCCTGGTCTTGTAGCGCACGCTGAAGAGATCCGTCAACAAGACGGTATCAACCGTCTCTTGCGCTCAATGGAGGATACGAAAAAGCTCATGTACACCGACCAAGCTATATATCAAGAAGGTGTCGATATCCTGAGGTCCGAAGCGACAGAGGACGAAGGCGCACGACGCAAGTTTGGCACAGAACGCTGGACACGACCACCTGCAGAGCAAGCAGCGCCTAAGCTCTATGCCCAGATCAACGAAATTGACGGCTACTTCAAGGCTGCTACTAACAGTGATAATATCGTAAAGACGAAGTTGAAGGAGAATGAGCACTTCATACGACTGCTCAGTGGACCAGATCACGAACTCGAAAACTATGTCCCGAGCGGCCGGAGACCTGCCATCACTGGCGATGTCGAGCGCGAGGCCGGCAAGCTTCGTGGCAGCTTCAATGAAGTCAGCAGGCTCGAGAGTAGGCGACGGCGGAAGATTGAGGCCTTGCGGACAAAGGCGAAGCAAGACGACATAAGTAAGTCCCGCGCATCCCTACACAAGCCATATCCTGACAGCAGGCTAGATCCGGAGCTGTTGCGCGAAGCTGCTCGCTTAGAACGGGAGTACCCTATGCAGACAATTGAGGCTGTGCAGTTTGAAGGGCTTTTCGACAAGCGTCTTCAGATGTACGACGCCGACCAAGACATGATCCAAGAAGAAGAAAAGGAGCAGGCAGAAGCTATCAAGCGACTGCAAGACGCAAACGCGGCCTTCTTGATCGCTCGTCGTGGCGATCAATCCACCAAGAAGCGTGAGCAAGCGTTGCAAAATCTAGAAAACGCATACTTCAAGTACAAGGAGATCATCTCGAATCTCGACGTTGGGCGAAAGTTTTACAATGACCTAGCTAAGATCGTGAATCGATTTCGGGATGAGGCGCGCACTTTTGCTTACAATCGCAAGTCAGAAGCTTCACATCTAGAAAGGTATACAGATGCAACGACTAGTTCCAAAGCCTGTGCTAATGGTACCAGCGATCTCACTACTCGAATGAGCTCCCTCGGTCTCCAGCAAGCAACGACAAACTCATTACATCAGCAGAAAGCGGCAGATGCACAAAACCCGCATTATGGTGCGACTGCACATGCGGAAGAACCCTTGGCAGCCCCGACACCCACGAGAGCAAATGTACCCCCGCCGTCTGGTATGTGGACACCAGAAGTTGGAATCCGGTTTGGTGGGGTGCCTACATCATCCGGGAACGCTCGACCTTCTGCTGGTCCTCCACAAGATGGGCGGTGGGACCCTGCACAAGGCCTAAAGTTTGGGTAGATTTGGTGGCCTGAAGCGTCATGCTATTAGCACAAGTAGTATATGGTCGAGATGTGGATCCGATGCACATGCACTTGTGCGGCTCTGCGAAAACACACAATTGGGACCAAATATGCTATTATTATCGTAGCTAAGTAATGCATCTCACAACGTTGTCGAGCATAGGAGCGAGGGCTTGGTTTGTGGGGACATGGGAGTGCGCCTTGAGAAAGTGCGCCTTGCGACGTTGGTTCGAGCGAGGCAGTGCAGAGAACGCTCAGTGGGCCTACGGGTAATGACCTCAGGGACGCGACGGCTCGCCGAATGGCCTTCGCGCCAAAGAATCGCGCGGTGTGTGAAATTGGGCCAGTAGTGTTGCCCGTCGGATTGGTCGCCGAGGGTGTGATTCGAACGTTTTGTGACGGCTCGGCATCACTTTGATGTTCTCAAGCGGTGTCGTCGACCGCCCGCCGTAGCCGGCTATTAGACGCTTCACCAATGGACGGCCCGCGTGAATATGCGCAAGCTAAGTCGTTGTATAAGGCTGGGGCGGAGTGAGCAGTTGAACACAGTGATTCCCCAAGACCGAATGCCAGTAGCGGTCAGCTCTATTCCACCGAACCTAAACCCGCGAATTGCTTTGCGACCATCACGCGACAACGATCCACGTCGGCCAGCGCGTATCTCTCAGGGACTCGCAGCCGCGCTTGCTTGTCGCCATTGCTACCGCCCACGTCCAGCGCCCTCGCCCGCGTTGCTCCCGACGTCATCACCGGCGGGCAGAAGAACAACGCATAACGCATCCCCTAGCTCGTGGTTTCACGTCTCTCAAGAGTCTGAAACCAAGGAACACACAAGGAACTTTGCAGCGGGCTCTCCCATTGCGGGGCTAATTATAGCGGACTAGGCCGCTTCCAGCGCCGTCGCTCTTCGTGAGGTGGGCTGTGTCCTGCGACCGACGACTACACTGCGCCTCCTTCACACTCACCAGCCTCAGCAGACAAGCCAGTAACCCGACGACATTGCGTGTACCTGGAGGATATTCGACCACTCACAGTCGGCCCTTGATTCTTGGTGTCTACGAAGCTCTCCACGTTGGCCCAAGCGCGGCCTCCAGGGCTCCCTCCTCCACATCCCACCTATTCTTGGGCACACGCGAATCCAGTACCTACATCATGGACATCCAACAGCGAGGGCGCTCTCCCTCAGTCGGCCAGCGCATTCATAAGGCGCACTCTCCCTCGCCCAGCCCACATGCGCCCTTTCAGCACCAGCACAACGTCGGCCTGGGCTTCGATCCTGCTCAAGACCCATCCTCGTACGCCGTCACCAGCGCGGGGCTAAACAACACGCACTTTCTCACCACGACCCAAGGCCAGCCATTCCCCCAGCAGAACACCTTTGCCGACCCAGCTTTCTTCCAAGCTGCGCAGAACATTTCGCAGCACAACACTCCGCAATTCGGCCCCCAAGGCAGCAACATCTCGCCCGACCCACTCGACATCGCCAACTCCACCAACGCCGACTACGCCAACTTCTTCCAGGCCAACGACCTCGGCCAGAACCAATCGCTGCCGTCGTATCTTGGGAGCACGCTTGACCCGCACATGCTCGACAGCCAGTCGCAACACAACCAGTCCATCGACCCTTCCGATCTTATGCACCAGATGGCAGCCACACAGCACAACGCGCCTACCCCGCCGCACCTGCTGCCCAACATGAACAACCACCATTCTCCGAGCCCACATGCTTCGCCGAACCTGAACCAAGGCCCCTTCAGATCACCCGGCCATTCGCGACACACGTCGTTAGACCCCAGCGCAGCCTACGGTCAGATTACAGAATGGGGGCAGATGGCGGGCGGGTTTGGCCAGCACAGGTCTAGGTCTAGGGGCAACAGCGATGCTGCGTCCTCTGTACACGCATCGTCGGTGCACAACTCGCCGTACCTGCACCACCAGGACAGCTTGGACAATGAGCAGCCATCACCCCTCATCAACGCACAGAACGACCCCCAGCTATTCCAGGACCCTGTCCCAGGATTCGACCGATTCAATCTGAACAGCAGCAATGCGCACATGAGCGCGGGTAATAGCCCTCACATCTCGCCTCGTCTGCTTCCGCAGAATCAACACGTCCTTCCGCAATTCCAGCCCGAAACCTTTGGTCTCACCCAGAACATGAACCCGTATGCGCCTCCAGACATGAATAGCTACCCAGGTCAAGCTGAGCCGTTCCCCTCACTGAACCAGCCTGTGCCTGAGTTCGGTCAGGCCGACGCCATGTCGCCGCCGGAAATCAACATTGACTTCGCACCGCCTTCACGGCAGGCAAGCTTTGAGCCACCCAAGCCCGAGCATCAAATAGATGCGCTGAGCCCGCCAGACAGATGTAAGCAGCCCAATGAATCCTACCAACCATTTCTAACAGCGAATCAGCACGCAGTCGGAACAGAACTCGCGCCAGATCCGATCCTTTCAGCAGTGCTAGCTCGCGCGCATCAACACCAGGCTCGGATGTGAACCGCTCACTTTCCCCCCACGCTGCCAAGTCTCGTTCCCCTTCGCCGTCGAACAAATCCTCGCGCCGTTCTTCTACATCAAGCGTACCCAATCGCGACTACATCTTGGATCTTGCAGATCCGTCGCGACCTGCGCCGGCGGATGGCTCCAACCCAAAGCGAACACAGAAGCATCCGGCAACCTTCCAGTGCACGCTGTGTCCAAAGCGCTTCACTCGAGCCTACAACCTCCGATCGCATCTGCGAACACATACGGACGAGCGTCCGTTCGTCTGCAGTGTCTGTGGGAAAGCCTTTGCGCGCCAGCACGATCGCAAGCGACATGAAGGTCTCCATTCAGGCGAGAAGAAGTTTGTCTGCCGTGGCAACCTCAAGAATGGCAACAACTGGGGCTGCGGTCGACGTTTCGCCCGTGCAGATGCTCTTGGACGTCACTTCCGATCCGAGGCAGGCCGCGTGTGTATCCGTCCGCTACTCGAAGAGGAGGCGCGCGAGAAGGGTGAATGGGATGGCCAGAACCAGCAGCTGAACAATGGCAATGGTATGTTCGCACCAATGCCAGCTCAAAACTTTGGTAGCATGATGCCCGGGCAGACAGGCTTCGAGTCGTTCCCTCAGGCTGGGGGCATGCAAGCCCCACAGCCATTTCTGCCTGCTGCCATTCTCGCTCAGTACCCAGCACTCGCGGGCATTCAGTGGGATCAGCTCCCAGCCGGGCCGCCTGACGACGATGGCGATATTAGCGGTCGCAGCAGTTTCGATGCTTCTAGTGGAGGCGAGTACTTTGAAGAAGAGAGCGACTACCAGCAGGGCGGTCAACAGCCCATGTACGCTGGTGGAAACAACAGCGGGTGGGTTAGTGACTCGTATGACGGACGGTAACCGTTCTTCTTCACGCTCTGCTTTCTCTGGCGGCCTTCATCTCTTCACGATTCTGCAACGCATTCACGACTTGTTATCTACGAACCATGCGCGCTTGTGCCTTCTGTCACTTCATGTTTCTTGTTTGGATACCACTTTCATTGCCTTCGTACGCGCCTAAGGGTCATTGATACCCCCGGATTGGAGACTATCAGGGAGTTTTGCTTTGGAGATCATGGGCCTCGATGCCTGCTTGTAGCCGTCTTAGCTCGGTGGCGTTGTGTTTTTTCATTTAGACCAGAGTATATACCACAGGAAATGTAGCTTCAAGCCTTCACTTTGATTCTTCGTCGTTTGAGATGTGATGTGACTGGTGCTTTGGCTACGCTGGAGAATCATCCTGATGTATGTAAGTTTAATCATACAGCATGGGACGCCAGCCGGAGATCTGATGTGATTACTATTCTGGGAGCGCATGGTTTGTAACGTATGTTCGCTTGTGTTCCTTCCTGTACCGCGTGTCTGTGAAAGCAAGCACAAGAGAGTTTCTAGTCTGGTTACTGAATGCGCGTTTCGTAGGCTTGTGCTTTGCAGAGGCGCATATCGATACGCAAATTTTAGGATCTCCCGTCGTGATATTGGTTTATGCTATACTTTCCTCAAGACACTCCGGAAGATGCGAAGATGCTCGTTGTAAGATGTTCCCTGTGTTATATGCGTCCTCGTCCCCACGTCTGGAGGCTGCAAACATACAGAGCAAGAGAAAGCATTTTCTGGAAATGGTGAATTCCAATATTAGAGTATACAAATAGCGTGTTAAAAAAAAGATGCAGAGAATCACGCAGAGAGTGCGGAGCTTCTGTGAGCTTTGCAAGAGCAAAAAAGGAGAGTGGGCCTGACCGGGATTCGACTTTACAAATGTTAGATTCTAAACTTCACATATTCAAGAAAGAGCAACTTACACCCGGGGCCTGTCACATAACAGATACTCTGTATCCAGGATAATTTTCCCGAAGCGACAATCATACCACTAGACCATCAGGCCGACTTTTGTCTTGTTGATGACAAATTTTGAAAGTAGGTAGTAATAGTACTTGGCGAAACAGCCTCCAAAGGACACATCGAGGACGTCTGAGAGGTCGCTGGGTAAGTGGAGTCGCGTGGGAATGTTGGTTTGAGGCGGCTGGTGCAGATTTGGTACGTGGACATGGTGCGCAGTGGGGCAGTGGTATATCTTAGTCAGGGTGGGCCGCTTCTAATCATGGAATTCACAGCCTCACTTTACTCCTTTCGGAAGACTTTGCGACAGAAATCTCGAACTTCTTGTCGACCTTGACCGTCTGTGCTGCAAGCATTGATCGCGAGGATAGTAGAATCAAGCCGCAGACCCAGCACGACATCGAGATGCAGACTGCCCAGCACAGCACCACCACAACCAGATTGCATCGTATATACATGCAAGGTCGGCATGCAGGCATCACAAGACCCCGATCTTGACGTCTTGGTAAAACAGAACAGGCTGGGCGTATCTCCTTATCGCACGCCTCATTTGCCCAGTAAAGTGTCACCGAAGCTTATGCGCACTGGGTGGAGAGCCGATCATACAGGCACAAGTATGTCCTGTGCATGGTGACGGGAGGGAGCCGACATCGCTAAACCTATGGCGATCCCCCCTGCAACTGTGCGCTCAACAACTGCTACACCGACATTTTGGCGCCGTTGCGTTCAAGGTGGACGCCATCACGAACGAACATGCTGTGCGTAGACGTTCAACGACTATCATATTTTCACTTCAATCGAGTGCCGTAGTCACAGTCAAGACATCAGACGGTTTATTTGAGCACGCTGCGACCATGATCAAAAGTGCGGGGGAGACGTGCTGGGCATGCTAGAGTGGGTCCCTTCCATTGGTTCGGGCCAGCCCTTGTGCCACATGCAGTATAGTGGGTGCCCCAAGCTCCCTTCCAGCAAGCTCCCATCCACTGAGCACCACGGAGTCCAACGCTGCATCCCCGATGTGCCCACTCGTTATGAAGTGAACAATCCACGAGGGTGTCCTGAGTCGTTGTACAGCACAGCTCACTGACCGCTCTCTGTAGAGATTCCAGAACGCAGGCCAAGGAATCCGAAAGGTGGTCGCCGCTGCTGTGTTTGTGAGGCTCGAGGGCTTAGAAAAGGGAGAGCTTCCCCTCACTGTGTCGCGAGCTCAGCTGTCATTCCTGTCCTCTCAACACCTGTTCCTGTCTACCGGTTCGCCTGATAGCGCTTCCCATTGCCCGCCGCCTTCCGAAGCTTACTGACGCCCGCATCTTTGCGTCACTGAAACCTTATCGTCTTATAATCTACCACTAATTGCTCGTCTTGCTTCTTTCACATACTACTACTTCTTTCTCTCCGCGCGCACTTGCGTTTCGTTCACATCCAACTTCCCATACCTCAACACTACACACACCTTCGCAATGGCCGCCTCAAAACCTAGCGTTCGCATCATCAGCGCCCTCGCCGGCCCCCGCCTTCTGGGCCCTCGTCTCACAGTCCGCCAGCTGTCAATGACAGGTTCGACTGCCTCTTCATCGCTCCTCACAACCGACAAGCCGTATGCCTCAAATCGTTCAGCTGGACCCATCCGCCTTCATGGCGAGCAAACCATCCCAGTCCCCGAGGCTACCGAGACCGGCAACAAAGTCCGCCGCTTTAACACATCGAGGAGTTTAAAGTCCGTTGGCGATTCCAGTACCCTGGACTTTATGCACTTCCCGGAGTTCGACCTGGAGAGCCGAAGCGCGCCCATGGGCATCAGAGTCCCTATCATCCCATGGGCCAACGTTGCCAGCCGGGGTGCTGAGAGCGAGGATTCCGTAAGTCTTATCCCAATTCATGGTTTCTGCTTATCGCGCAAGAGTGCTAACGATATGCTTCTTAGATCCCCATGCAGCCCACAATCTACACCGTCTCCGCTGACGGTACCCACATCCACTCCCCTTCCGCAATGACCGAAGTGTCCGACACAAACCAGTCTGGTTACCAGGGCATCGCTGAGGCTGTCGCCAACAAATTCACCTCGACCCGTGAGGAGGGTGAGGGTATGGTGAAGCAGATCTGGAATGACCTCATGGAGGATCTTGCCGATCTTGCGAGTGGCTCAAAGCGCGGCTCTAACAAGGCTTAAGTGGGGTGTACATACACCGTCATGAATGCCGTCGGCGAACGGTAGTTCTGATGATTACGTGGGCTTCGCACTGTACTGGACTTCCGATGGCTATCGGGTGGGTCTGGGGATGTTGAGTCGAAGCATGTTTTTGCTTTCTTGGTACTGTGGAATGGAAGGGTCTAGCGCGAAGTGCTCGGGCTTATGAGATCACGAAATACATTTTAATCGCTCTTTGACCAGTGTCTCTCATTCTTCGTTGCAATGCGCTCGTTCAACTACGCTGCCCGATCCCCGACTTTTGATCAAGGTGTGCGCGAGCACAGTGCTGATTGACAAGGAACTGTATGTTGACAATCAAGATCGTAAGCGTATAGTCCTGCCATCGCAATGGAATATACCAAGTCCTTTCATCGAAGGCCTCCCAGTTCTTCCATCAGTCCACAAAGCGCCCTTACAAGAGGCGGCCCAGTTTCACGATCCACGTCAGGATGTGTGGATTCAAGAAGCATAACGCCCACCTTCATAACCTGTGAAGGATACTTGAGGTTACAGATTTCGGGCCGCGTGATGGCTCCAGACTCCGATGCCACTGGTTGGTGCGTCGAGATAATACGAAGGCACGGTATACCGCTATTCGTAGCAATGAAGGCATTAACGCCAGCCTGGTTATCAGAGGCGGCATCATCGAGGTAGATAACCTTGCTCGGAAGCGAACTCGGCCGTGTGCGCATCGGCGTCGTAGTGCCGGTCTTCTTAGCCAGGTCGCGCATCATCATGCTGTATGTCCAGAGGACCATGATGGCATGGTACAACATGAAGGAATCTGGGCCGCGGATCTGATATGGTGGGATTTGTCGCGCAGCTCTTACCACCTGTCCAGCATGCCAGATTGCGACTCTAGCTTCTTTGGTTTGGCTCCAGGGTGAGAGGTGAGTGTACGCGCTGTTGGCAGCGCTCTCGCCGCATTTGCCGGCGAAGCGCGTGATTAGATCGAGGTTGACGTGGAGGTACATCTGCAAGAATTGGTGGAACAGACAGGTCACTGCTGGATGTTTGCTGGGTAGAAGGTCTTCGCGTTGAAGGTATTGGTATCTGCGGGGGAGTGTCAGCTTCATCGAGTATGAGAGAAGATACACCAACAGTTTTTCCTGACGAGATCGAGCCCAGAGCTGTGAAGCGGCGTCGCTGCTCTCGTTCATCAGCGCAGATTGCTGTCCATACTCCCAAATCTGAGCTGCAATACCGTGTAGATAGGATGAGTGAGCGACCTGCATGTCGATGGTGGCAGGAAGACAGCGTATGGCAGCTTCGTCTTTCAGAAGTGTTTGCAGTGAGGGAGCGCTGGCGACGACGTCCATGTCAAGATAGCGCGTTCGCCATGTCTCTGCTGAAGGTGCCAACCACAGCGTCTTTGATGCAGGCAACATGAGCGTAAGTTCAGCGTAACTGATCAGTGGCGGGCGATGCTTCGCCATAGTCATGTGGATGTCGTGCTCGAACAAGTGATACACCAACCTGTCTGTATTAGATGCTGGGTAAACAGAATCTACTGTGTCTGTCATACCTCTTGTAAGATTCTTGCTCCACCCACTGCTTCCACTTTGCATGTAGTTCCTCGTCGCCATCCTCTGCAGACGGTGTAACTGCAGGATACCGGATGTAATCGAATCTACCGGCGCGCCGTAGTGCCTACAGAGTCAACGTGTGTTACACTATCATATCAGAGCTTCTTACCGTGACAAGAGATTGCAAGCTACTCTCCGCGATTTCCATCTTCCTCCTGTACCCACAGAAGGCCCCGATGTCAAGCCAAAGCATTGAAGCTTGGAGGTATTCAAGGTCGCGTATCACACTGTTATCATTCTCGGACTGGAGACGTATTAGATGTCCTTCGACTTGGTGTCAAGCCTGGTATTTGCAAAAACTTACCAGCCTGTTCAACGCGACTCGAACTATCTCTTGTAACGCCAATCCTGTTCTGCTCACCGAGAGTACGCCAAAACATACACACCCAGCTGCCACCAATGCAGTGAGATATTCTGGCCGGGCAGTCTCGCTTTCGAAGGTATACGGATGGATCCATGCATCAGTCTCAGTTCGTTTTGCAATTCCAACTTTGATCAGCTTGTCGACGCACTCTGCCGAAGGGAAAGAAGGAATGGTGATATGGCTCTGTGCAGTCTTCGACACCAATTGGAAGATGCGGTCACGGGCTGCCGGCGAAAGCTTATCTGGGATCACAACGTTGGAAGAATATGGCATGTGTGGTGACGAGGCAAGATCTACGTTACGCTCGTCTAAAGCGATGTTTTCGTGCTCGCTGAAAGCGTGCTGGTTACGCTCGGGGATCCAGAACCTAAAGCAGGTCAGCGCTGATTGGTCTATCGGTTAGTGTGGCTTACCAGGCAGACTGTTTGAAGACTGCATGGCGCCTCTTCGCGGAGTTGCTATCAATCTTCTCGTGAGAAACATCTGTATTAAGAGGCGGCGTTGCAGAAGGCAAGGCTGTCACCTGCGATGTCTGCACTTCTAGCATCTGACTGACAGTTGGAGTGAAATCATTGCCAAAAATGTCAACCTGACCAAGCCAGTCACTCTCTGGCATCCATGCGGTCAGATCTGGAGGCGGTTGCATGTAGTCACTACCCAAGAAGTCTGGTGCGGGAACCATGATCTGTTCGAAAAAGGCCGGGATGGTATGCTGGGTATAACCAGTGGTATTGTACAGATCGAGTAGAGCTTGCGCCTCAGTATTGGTCTCGTTGAGGTAGACATCGTTCAGTTGTATGTCGTCGTCAAATTGGTATGGGTTGCTTTGCTCTTCAACAGATGCTGCAAACACTTGCGCTGACTGTTGTCCTACATCTGCTTGAGCGGGCGGTGACGGATCGGGCGACTTTGTCAGGCATGGTAGGCTTTTCTTTTGGCACCGTTTGCATGGCCTTCCATTGTCGCATTTGACTTTTGATACGACGCAGGAGTTACAGGCCTTCGTGGCACGTTCTGCTACGCGATATGGGCCTACGAGCCCATCTTTAGCATTCTTTGTGTGAGTTGCTTGATGCCTGAGTAGCAAATCCCTTCGGTTGAACGCTGCAGGGCACTCCTCACAATGAAACGACCTCTCGTTGCGGTCTGTGCATCGTTAGGATTTCGTTGAGTGATGGCCAACGGTGAGCGAAACTTACGTGAGTCTAGATGTCGGTTCAAGTGGTCGGCACGTTCGTATGATCGGTGGCAGACTTGACACTGAAGCCCACCAATTGACGCATCGGAAGTCCGCTTACGTTTCGAGGGTCGCGCATTCGTTGGGGTCACCGCTATCTCGACTGACATGATTCAAGAACTGAGTAACGGAAATGTGGGAAAAAACGAGCAGGTAGTTCAAAGCGCATCAAGGCTTCCGGCCATCGGAAAGTGGGCGCCCCTACCCTTGTTCAGATGCGGGGTGTGTCTGAACCGTCACATCAATCGAGCCGACGGCATATCAATTGCCGAACCTTCAACATCCTCGGGAGTAGTCACGTTTCACATTGCAAGCCTCACTCATCGAGCCATGTCGCCTATGTCTACAATTGCAGCAGAAACATCGATTCACAGGGTGCGGCTCAGGTGTCGCCAATGCCCGTGTCGACCGAAGTGTGGGACCTGGTCTAAGCCACTGCTGTTGTTTTGAGACCAACCGTTATTGCTGACATAGAACGCCTTTGCTCCCAATCATGCACTCCCCGATAGGTGCAGTTGTAATCCATGAATTCATCAGGGTGCCTGTTCCGGTTAGATCATGTCAAAAAACCTGAGCGACTTGCACTCACATTTTGATCACATTGCTGCCTCGTTCCGTTGCAGGCTTCGCGGCTTCCCGGCTGAATCGCTGTATCAAGCTTGCACGTTCGTGTCTACTTTTGAAGACGTCTTCTAGGATCGAAGACACTTCGTCCTTGGATGGCCTGTCAATGATGTGACTGAAGAGCGTTCCTAAAGCTTCGGCGTCCTCAATGGTTTGGCTTGCACCTTGGCCTTGAGTCGGTAGCATAGCGTGCGCGGCATCCCCAATGATAATCGCGCGTCCAGAGTGCCATTTATCTAGCGGATCCAAATCGCGCAGCTGCCAGAGACCTATGCTTTCGGCATTCCGGAGTGCATCTTTGGTCCAGCTGGGGAAATCCTTGAATGTTTCCAACATCTTTTCAGGGTGTCCTCTCGTCACCCACGACTGCGCTCTGTCGGAATTCTCGTTCATCTGCTCGTCCGGTACCAGTCCAACGATGCTGTAAAGTGATCCGCCGCGTGCAGGACCCATGATGAGTCGACAGGAGTGTGCCATGATCATAGAAGTATAGGGCTTCTCTGGGTTGATGTTTGCGGAGAATTGTGGCGCGCGCTCATTCAGAATCGCAGTTGGCAGCATAAGCCGGTATGCCGAGGAACCTGTGGGTTTGGGACGGGCCTCTTGACCGAGTATAGAAGTACGTAGAGCACTGTGAATGCCGTCCGCGCCAATGACAAGGTCTGCTTCCAAATGCTCACCATTCTCAAGTATGACCTTGCCTTCTTCACAGTCACACCGAGATACTCGTGCCGAAGTACGCAGTATTGCAGGCTGGCCATCCCGTTCGATGGATGTAGCTGCCTTCTTGAGATAGGCGTGGAGATCTTCGCGGTGCCACATGATGCGGTCTGCGCCATACTGCGTCTTGCTCCGTAGAGGTATTTCATTCACCATCTTGCCGTCAGCATTGTAGATCCTGAATCCGTGGTCGACCGTGCCGTTCGAGCCGTTGAGCAGATCTGTCAACCCCCACGACTGTTCTAGAATCCTTGTGGCGTTGGGTTGTAGTGAGATCGTAGCGCCGATCTCTGCGCTGAGACGAGATTGTTCGAGGATCGTAATCTGTCGGTTGTCCTTCCGAAGGGCTATAGCTGCTGCCAGTCCTGCGATGCCACCGCCCACAATGATGATCCGAAATGGTGTTGACGATGACATTGTGAGTGCAGTCGTGGGTGTGTAGGAAGAGAAGTTGATGGAGTATCACGATGCCGTGCCGGAGGTTTATCAAACATGCTGGTGGTATTCCGGGAAAGCGGTTACCTGATAATCGATAACCTCTTGCCGTCCTAGCACGGGAAACCTGCTGGAATTGATCCCTACCCTCCACTTTACGAGATCTTCTCTCAACATCCCCGCAATGTGTATTCAGGCTCGTGCATTTCGCACGCGCCGTCATCGTAATCGGGGTTCGGAGAGGTGGGCCCACACACGTTCGGCCCGTGTGGGCAATGCCAAAGGCTGCACATCGCACAGGCGCTCAGATATTGTGTGAGAAGAATGTTGAATATGACCTCCAAGCCAGTCTTCCCAACACAGCAATCAAGTTTCATCCAATTCGGCAAACAACCCCAAGACCAATATACGCATCGACATGATCTCCACCGCAACGAAGACAGCGTCGGTTACGCTGAAGGCCGTCGAAGATCAGCGCATGAGAGTGGACGGCACGGATACGACGTTCGGAGACTGGAGGGACGACCTGGCTAGAGATGGCTATGCAGTCATCAAGGGTGCAATTCCGAAGGAGAGGGCCGACAAGTACGCAGACAAGATGTATAGCTGGTTGGAAGGATTGTAAGTACAGACACCGACATGATATCGCAAAGCACTTACATTCTTCAGCAACCTCGGCTACGACCACAATGACTTGTCCACGGTCCACAAAGACAAGCTCCCGTTGATAACTGAAAAGGGCATGTGCCTTCAATATGCTGTTACTCACGAAGACTTTGCTTGGGCCATCCGAGGAGAGCCTGGCGTTGTTGGAGCCTTTGAGAAGGTTTACAATACCAAGGACTTGATCGTGTCGTTTGATGCGATCAACTTCACATTGCCGTATGTTGGGCGCATCCATGTCTCGAACAAGCTGACAGCCACTCTAGTCGCTCAGACCTGGCACCAAACAAGCCGTGGCCTCACCAAGACCAAGACCCATTGAAACCTGGATTCCGGTGTCTGCAAGGCTTGGTGAATCTGCTTCCCAATGGTCCAGAGGACGGCGGATTGATCGTGTGTCCGGGCGGACACCTGTTGTCCGACGAGTTCCATAAAGACATGGCGGACGAGGAACGCATTCCAGCGTGGACACCAGAGTGGTATGGCTTCACTGACAACGGCATGAAGTGGCTCGAGAAGAAAGGCCTGAAGTGGGTGAAGGTGTGTGCAGAGCCCGGCGATCTGCTGGTGTGGGACTCCCGCACCCCTCACTACAACCTGAGCTCCAAGACGAAGCAGCCTCGTTTTGCAATCTACACATGCTACATGCCTGTGGAAGATGCCACTCAAGAGGACTTGCGCAGGAAGAAGGATGCGTACGAGCGCTGGGTGGGAACGACCCACTGGCCAAACGCGAGGCACACAGGCTCAAACGTTGCGAAAAGAGACGGAGTGGACGACCCGCACAATCGGTTCGAGCCGGTGAACAAGCCGATCATGGATGAGAGGACATTCAAGCTGACTGGCATTCCGTATATCAAGGCGGAAGTCTAAGTGTGAGGGTGGCTTGATTTTGGAGCGCGCCCAAGGTGGTAGGGGAGGTGGTGGATGAGTAGCATCCAACGCGCCTGATCTGGTACGCGTGCCTAGCGTGACGCGTTAGTCCAGATTAGGCCGCTTTCTCTCGCTAGCTGAAATAAAAAACTATGACATCAACGAAGCTTACCCAACGTGCCCGTCTGACACCCATCTATCACGGCATGGCTCAACAACCAGATAACGGCGCTGAAGAGGATCACCAGACTATATCCAGCGTTCTGATCACAGTGCGCTGCTGTCCAAATGACTCGACTTGATGCCGACAATGCCTATGACGCGTTAACGCACCCATCACCAACGAAGACCTAGCCAACACCGACACTGACATTGCTATGCGAGGCCATGGTACCCATTCATACGACCGTAACGTACCGGCTTTCTCAGGCCGCCGTTGAAGGGCCCTTCCAAGGACATACAGCACATTGAAGCTAATGCTACGTTGTTGACATGACTGCCCGTGTATGTTGCTAGCCCACCTCTGCCACAAGCGTCACTGATCAGGCGAAGCAGTCACATAACATGATACGATACGGCTCGAAGGCCAATCAAGGGGTTTACAAGCGATATCTACTTTCAACAGATCTGAATTAGACTAGGACGCACGCGCTTCCCCAGCTACGCCAAAACAGCAACACAACAGTCTCGCTGCAACGCCAATACAACACAGCTCCACTCATCTGCCTGGTATTTCCGTAGATTCCCCGCCGACGTGACACGAGCATACGACAGACTGTCTTCTCAGTGCGACATCGAAGGGTGGCCTGACACCTTCTTCATCGCCCACTTGCCGGTATAGGCCCTGATCTTCTTACCATACAGGAAGACGGGTATGCCAAAAAGACCGAAGAGTGCCGTGAGTCCGGCGTACGTTCCGAACGTTCCGTCGTAGCCATCGGTCTCGATGAATCTGGCGACACCATAGCTGGTGCCGAAAGACACGAAGCCTCGAAGAGCCGTGATGACAACAAGAATAGGGCCAGCGCGTGCTGGATCTAAATGTAAATATGTAAAGTCAGTGTATGTCTCACATGCCGTCCATCCGGAAACACTTACAGGAGTCAAGAAGGTACGTGATTGCAGCGATGTTGGCGCCAACGAACGCGAAGTAATACGCTGCATTGGCGAAGACGAAGATGAACCAGTGGTAATCTCCTGGGTTTTCCGCTGCCAGGCCGTACAACGTGGCGGCAAGGCACCCACATAGCAGGGGAATCCAGAGCAGCAACAGGCGATTCTCAGGTTCGTGAACTCCACCATTGCGTCTTGCTCGCCACTTGATTATGACATCGCTGCCGTTACCAAGGAGTGGGAGTGCCACAAAGGCGACAACGATCTGCCCAGCGTTGACGTATGATACGGAACTGTCCGACCAGTTGTACGGAGGCGCGTGTACTATTGTGCCGTACGTTGTTCCAATGGCGATGTTGACGCCAATAGTAAGACCGTTTAGGCAGAAGGCCCAAAGCACATTGGGGAACAACATGACCTGGAAGGTGTTGACGAAGCCGTAGAAACCTTCCATCCATTCCGGTTTGTTGACGAAGATGCGCATATCTGACCAGACTGTGCGGGGAAGAAATTTTGTGTTATCCAGAGGCGGTCTTTCGGAGAGCTTAGCCGGCTGTGGTGCAGTCGCCCTACATCCTTCTAGCTCACCTCCCTCTTCGGCTGAGAATTGACCATAAGCGGTCAGAGGGCGATCGTACTTTGACTCGGGAACCCAGAAAATGGAAGCAATGAACGTGGCTGCGCAAAGACCGGCGCCTAGGTAATACCAGTTGGATGGGCCAACCGCTCCAGCGATTGGTGATGCGCAGATGATGTACACGGCTGACAGAACTGTCTGCGTAGCAGATTGCCACATCAGGAAAGTACTACGCTCGTGAACGAAGTGGATTTCCTACACCCTAATTAGAGAACGTTTCTCGCGCCTTTGTCTTGCTATCGTTACCTGGATCATCATGGGGACCAGTGCCTCGCTCTGACCTGCAGCAAACCCGAGGAGCATCCTAGCGCCAAGGTGCTCGTTGTAGTCTTTGGCATTTGCGGCCCAGACGGCTGATGCTATCAAGAGCAACAGCGACAGAAGGTAGACAGGGCGCCTTCCGATCGCAAGAGCGAGTGGCATGCAAACTAAGTTGCCTACCCCCATGAACATTGAAGGGTACGTCATCAGCGCGGTTATGTCGGCTGCACACCCGGTCAGCGCAGTCAGAGCATGTGAGGAGCTGAGATCACTGACCATATGTAGCTCCAGCTGCGGCATAGATAGGGATATACCAGGTAAGAAGACCTCCAAATCCGGACACGAGTGCGAGACCCAGACTGGAGAAGATCGAGACCAACACGATGAAGAGAATCTTGCGAAACTTCGATAGATTCAACGGGTCTAATGAGAAGACTCAGTACGTGAGGCGGCGAGCTACGTGCTACAGAGTACACAAACCTTGAGGATCAGCGCTAGGGGCTGGAATCAAGAAGATCTCGTCGAGGTCGGTGATGGTCACAGTTCCCATCGCCGCAGGCTCCTGGATGGGCTTCACGATGCCTGTCTCAGCATCTGAAACAACCTCATATCGTTCGACTTCGGTCTTCATGGTCTTCGGGGTTTTGATGTCGTCGAGCATCTTTGCGAAGTAAACGATGTTCTCGCGCTATAGCGAGATGAAGGTGAAGTCAACGGAAATATAAACCCGCTCGTCCAAAACGGAAGAGCACAAATGGCTGTTAAGTTCGATGAGAGTGTACTATGCGCGCAGAGAGGTGGTTATATCTAAATATGCGCTTCGGCTCCTCTTCTTCAACGTTCACCTATTGGTACGTGGCACTTCTTCTTGTCGTCTAGCCCGCGTCCAGACTCGTGCCACGGCCGACGATTTCGTTGGCGTTTCCAAGCCTTGGTCTGGAAATCAATGCCACATTCACATCCCGGCTGAGCAGAACTCCACTTCACGAGCATTACGCGGCAGTGTCGCACGAATGTCTATCTGGGGTTTCTGGCATGACTGTGGGGTAGGTAATCCGGGGTAGCGCGTGCGTCGGAGAGTGGGCTAGCTCGCGGAAGGAGGGCCATGTTCAACCAATCAGTATCGTGCAATTCGCAACCATTCTTGGCTTCAGCTCCTGCGCGGCGCAACTGCCGAGCTTCTTTACGAGTGTTTGCAGTTGTCTCAGGGAGCCTTTGCAATGTCACAAGCGGAGAACATACCCTGCAGACGATGCGCGGCAGTCCTATCGCTATGCCAATGCACGGTCGAAGTCACTACTATCATTTCATCGTACGGTTCTGCGTCCACGGACGCGAACTTTGCATGCGCAGAGTGTGTCACAGCAAGCATATTCACGAACAAACACCGAGTGACGTAACTTAGATGAAGTTGTGCGATATATTGGGCTCATTCAACGCTCTATACAATTGCAACAGGCAGAAAAGGCAGTATGATCTTGCTCGGCGTGTCTGCTCCGACGTGTATCCTGTGCTCGCCCTTGTTCTTCTCATGTTCCGGTCGCGGTTTCGAGAAGGCCGTGTACTCTGCAATACTAGGAAACTCACCGGAGACCTGAACGCTGATCGATTCTCCTTCGTCAAAATCGACACCCATGGACCAAATACCGATTTCTAGTTTCACGATCTCACCTGGTGTGATCTTCTCTTCCTTCTCGTGGGGGTGGAAGGGGAACTGCTCATGGATGCTTCGCGCCGGGTCGAATGCCCGGTGGCTGGCACGCAATACGCCAACGCTGCCGAGGTGCAGATTCAGGCTCGCGCGTTCCTTCTCTGGAATATCATCGATACTTTTGTAAGCTGAGGGTATCGCCGAGAACGGGAAGCAGAGATGCATAAGCAGCTTTCCGTCCTTATCTTTCTTGCGCAGGATGACAAAGACATTCATGTCGTCGTGTGAAGGAGCTGACATGTACAAAACGGCTTTGGGCAGGCCAATGAGCCGTGACTTTTGCGTGAACTTGTAGGTGAATTCGGCGATCGATTTCGAGTCTTGCGAGTCGTAGCTGACCATCTCGGTCTTGGATGGGGGTTGTTCGGTCAAGCCGGAGCCGGACAGGTAAAAGTCCTTGTATTGGGTCCCTGGAACAGGGAAATCGGAGAACTCGATGCCATCAATAGCTTCACGGTCGCCAAATTGGAGTGCTGACCATCGCACCCTAGCCATCTTCTCCCAGTCGTTGTCAATGCCCCGCAGATACTTATCGAAGTAGGTATGCAGTTCCTTATCCGCGTGAGGATCACAGTATAACTCGAACCATTCTTGGTGTGAGCTCCATCGAATCCACTTCTTGTCATGAGGTACTTCGAGCCATCCACGTACGGAGCCCATTGTATGGATGCTGGAAAAGTCGCTTCCGCTGATGAAGACAGGAACTTCGATCTTTGTCATATCAGGGCGCTTGTCGCTCCAATACGCGTTTGCGACAGGTGACCTCCGATGCATCTCAGCGAAGTCCTCGATGCCGCCGCCCGGATTGTTCGTCTTGATGATGAAGTGTGTGATGAGATCGAAATTTGACATGCTGAAGACGCCACCTCGACAGAATTGCTCGCGGTAGATATCACCAGACCCTTCCCAGGGTGCAATAGCGGCAAGGTGTGGAGGTCGTAGAGAGGCAACATGCCACTGGATGATGGCCAGCGCACTATTGCCGGCCATGCCTACTTTGCCATTACTCCATGGCATGTCTGCCACAGCTTCGATGACATCGTAGCAATCTTCTGCATCTTGAGAGCCCATGATCTGCCATGATTAGCTAAATAGTAGAGTTTGCAATACTGAGCATACTGGTATGGAACCGTCGCTGTTGCCCGTGCCGCGAGAATCTACCGAGATGATCGCATAACCACGTGGGCACCATACAACTGGATCAAGTCCCTCGAACTTCTCCAACCCGCTGAGCGCTTCATTCGGCACGCAGCAATTCCAAACGCAGATTGGAAGCATGTGTAGAGCGGAGTACTTCTTGCCGTAGCATGACCAGCTTATCACTGCTGGTAGCTTTTCGTCTTCGGGAACGTCGGCGGGCCGGTAAATGTCGACATAAAGGCGACATCCATCTCTGACCACGATCTCGACATCGTGATCAATTCGTATGTCAGATTCGAGAGGGCGGGCGTTGTACGGTTTCGCGCCTTTGCGAAGAACTTCGGTTTTACCGGGTGTGAAGCCTTGGTAGTTGTTCACACCCGGCTCAGGCTTTGAGATGGGCTTATAGGCCACTTGCATAGCGACTGGCATGTTTGACGTTGGCAATGGTGAAACGTGTGGACGAGAAAGAGGAGGAGAACAGTGAGCGCAATCGGTAAAGATACCAAGCTCCGTGACAGCTACTTGAACAACAAACACATCTACCCGGAACGCGACGCGTCGAGTGCACTTTGCGACGTCGTGCCGTCCACCTCGGCAAGCGTTCTAGCCCGAAGGGTTGTCCGTCCCCCACACGTCCCGAGTCCCACAAATCCTGCGGCATAGCTACATATCGCGGGGTATGGCGCCCACATGTGCCGAGACGGTCGGCAACGCTGCCCCGACATCCCCAAACGATGACTATTGTCCCGAGCACAACATCATACAAGCTTCTCTTCAACATCCAACATATAACATCAACTAAGTGCAGTCAAAGGCTATTCCACCACAGCTTCATTCCAATAAGTTTCGCCATCTCCTGCATTTGAGCATTTCTGATCTCGTCACTAACAATACGCATTCAAGCCCTCGTCTTAAGAAGATGGCGCCTCACGCCGAAGAGCCAAAGCCAGATAGCGGTGTTGATCTAATCTCGTACGACGGTACCGTATATGGCGATTGGCGCGACGATTTCCACAAGAACGGCACAGCAATCATTAAAGGCGCCATCTCACCCGAGCGCGCAGAGTACTACAAGCAAAAGCAGATTGAGTGGCTTCAATCCTTCGGTCGTGGCTTCGATCCCAACGATGAGTCAACATGGACACAAGAGCACCTTCCTGTGAGCTTCAAGGGCGGGATGTACTTTGCCTACTCTAGCACACACGAGAAATTCGTTTGGTAAGTTGTCAATGGAATGCGATGTTTGCAACATACTGATGCAGACTCAGGGAAGCTCGCACCGAGCCCAAGGTCATCGAAACCTTCTCCAAACTTTGGGGCACCGAGGAGCTCCTCTGCTCATTCGACGGCATGAACATCACACTGCCGCGCCAGAAAGATCTCAAGTGGAGCCCCTGGCCGCACTGCGATCAGTCGCCTCACCGCAAGGGCATGCAGTGTGTCCAAGGCCTGTTGAACTACCAACCCAACGGCTCTGATGATGGTGGTCTGATCTTGATGAAGGGTAGCAGCAAGCTGTATGATGAGTTCTTCCGCGAGAAGAGGGAACAGGACAACCATGAGGATAAGCCCCCGGAGGAGGAGGACTTCAAGGATCTTTTCATCTTCAAGGACGAGGATGTCCAGTGGTTCAAAGACCGCGGATGCACACTCGAGAAGGTGAACCTTGAAGCTGGTGATCTGGTACTGTGGTATGTTCTTACTATCTTTCCTCCCCTATTTGGTACCTGAGTTAATATCGCGCAGGGATTCTCGCACCATGCACTACGCCTGCTTTCCTCAAGGCAACCGCATCCGTCATGTCCAGTATGTCTGCATGACGCCCGCCAAGTTCGCGAAGAAAGAGGATCTCGAACTCAAAGCCGAGCTCTTCAAGACGTGGCAGGGTACGACACACTGGCCGCACTGCAATATCCGCAAACAGGGCCCGCCAGAGAGAGATGGCAAGCCTGATCCGCAGAATAGAACGGAACCACTAGAGAAGCCGATTGTTACGGATAGGATTCTGCAACTAGCTGCGGTAAAGGCTTACTAAGAGCTGAAGCGGCCCATATATGACGAAGAAATACGCGGGTTCTCAGGACTTCAAGGTCGTCTTTCGCGGCAGTAGAGTGAATTGTGGTGCATGCTTTCGTACGCTCTTATTTCAGCTATTTCCAGTCTGGGCTTTGCCTTCTGTACCATGATACTCTTCCGACAATGGATACAAGCCAATGCTCTTGCCTATGTACGTCAGAGGTCCTCAACCGCAAGAAGGTCGTGGTTGTTATTCTTGGACCATATGATAGCACCGGAAAGATCGTGGAGGCAGCGATATCTTTAACATATACTTCTCTTCTCTCTAGTCAACGTCTCATGACTCTAAATACAGATAACGAAAATGTTTTACAGCTAGTGAACTAAGACAAAGGAATGCGCTGTATCATCCAATCGGTGTGGTGCCACTGGGAACTGAGAATCGAAGCGTGCTGTCTTTACTTCTCAGCCTTCTCACCTCGAAGGCATCTTGTCCAATTCTTGTTCTTTGATATTTCTTTGGCCTTGTCTAACTGCTGTGCACGAGACCACTTCGACTCACCTGGCTGCTTCAAATTTGGTTTTCGACCATTGGAGAAGAATTTCGTAGCACGGGCAGCTGCTCCGACCGTTCTGGAAATTGCCTTAGCCACGGATATAACAGCATCGACAGCCGACCTGAACAGGTTGGCAATGGCGTTGATAAAGTTTCGTTTTTCAGTAGATGGGCTTTCTTGCGGTGAAGTGGAGTTGATGTTGGTGAAGTTGATGTTGGTGGAGTTGATGTTGGTGGAGTTGATGTTGGTGGAGTTGATGTCGGTGGAGTTGATGTCGGTGGTGCCGTCTCTTTTCTCCATAGATCGCTTTGCATTCTCAGCAGCCGCGTCGCCAACCTCCAGAAATCCTTTCGCAAAGTCTTCTTGAACGATATCGCTCTCATCGTCAGGCAATGCGTTGTCCAGCCAATCGTCGTCGATATCAGAACCAGGCCATACTTCAAGCATATCCCCGTTGATGCTGTCCAGCAAGTCCAATGAGAAGCCGCCGTCAGCCATCTCAAGCATGGCCTCCGTACCAATGGCAGCGGCAGTAAGAGGAAGACATACAGCCATACGGCGAAACTTCTTCTGGTTTCTTTCAGATCGTCTCTGTTTGTCTTTTTCGTCCCACTCCGTGTTCTTTTCTTCTTTCTTTTTCTCCAGGCGCTCTTTGATCATGTCCTTGAACTTCTCAAACTTCTCCTTGATCTTCTCCTTGATCTTGTCTTTGTAGGTTTTCTTCTTGTCCTCCTCACTCACATCTTTGTCTCTGATACATACTGTCTTCGTGGGATCCGACTTCATGAGCGGTGGGCACTTGATGCATTTGGTCGGGTCGGACGGGTCTCGAATCCTGTTCTTCTTGCATCGAGCCTTTCTTTCACAGCTCTCTCCATCTCCCGCTTGTCTGTCAACTAAGGGAAATCGAGCTTCGCGGCCGAGCACGGATTCTGGCTGTGAGATATCGAGATCGGATGCCGTACCCCTGTGGACACGTTGCGAAGGTAAAGTGGTTTCGCTGGGGGTATACGCGGCGATCAAATGATTCGTTAAGAGGAACAGTGCTTTGATGGTCTTTGCAACATGCATGATGAGGGATTGGCAAGAAGCTAGCAGTAGTGTAAAGGTAGATTTTGATGTGAACTGAGAAGGACTCACGTCGATGGCTTTCTTATCAATGTACCTAGGTAAGCTGCCAACATTTCTGATTCGGTGACTGCTTGCGCAGGGCTAATCTAATTTGAGTGACGAAACAGTTAAGATACGTGGCGTATCCTACAATTGATCATATGAGAGGTATGGGACTGCATCGGACGGCTCAATTCTTCGCACGCGATACGTTGCCTCAACCGTTGGCGAGGCCACTCTACTCTCTACTCAGACATCCTGCCACATGATGCACACTGCCACGAAAGCGACGCTGGGGCGGGTGAGCCCAACACAACGAACACTGCCTTCACGAGGCACGGATTCTGCCCTGTGTAAGAACCTGTGGGGTGGAAGCTGCCTATAGCCCCCAACCCACGTAACCTGACCGGGACCTCTATGGCCCCGCTGTGCAACCAAACTTCTCGGCCTGCTTCAGGCCCCATCTTACATACATATTTTCGAAACCAAAAGGTGCAGTCTGACACCTGGGCAGTCTCGGAATTTCGAACTTGCTATATCGAGCGCCATATGCTTACCTACGTACAGTCGATCAAGGAGGACTTCTTTGCTTGTTTGGTTGCCGATGCGAAAGACATTAGATTCACCGTCTAATCACGGTGGGGAAGTCTTGCTAGACTAAATACATGAACAAGGAGCTCTCGGTCACTAAGAGTTCATCAGCGTATAGTTTGATATGGAGCGTTACATTGAAGCGAAAGATCATTACACGAAGCAAAGCGTCTAATCATATCGCTACATTTGCGGCTATAACCATCTGGCGTTTAGACTTCATGATCAAGCTTGCGGAAATCATATCGCGCAGAAACTGATACATGTGGATTGCCAGCTGAACTAAACAAACACCCTTCAAACTCAATCTAAGCAAACAATCGCGATTTCATTCACTTCAGCTCCGGAGCTTCCATGCCATCGACCGACCACAAGTCCCAGACTTCATAACTTCCATAGTTCCCCACGAGGCAGCCATCGTCGCCATACGCCAAGATATCCGAGGGCTTGCAGTCGTCGCCATTGAAGAGGACGACAACGGAGCCAAAATCTTTGTCACCTTCACCTCCGGCTTGTTCAGTTTCATTGTGTTCGATAATGATGGCTGCAGCTACCCCAGCGTTGTCGCGGTTGCAGCCAGTGCTGGCATCGACATCTCGCCAGCCAAGGTTGGCACCGCGGCAGCCCGCAGATTGACTATACGCCAACGCCAAAAGTCAGTAGTTGTCACACATATGGATTATGGAAGGCGATGACTTGCTAGTGATGGAGGCGATAAGCGTTGGCTATGCAGACCAAGTGCTGGAGGAGGAAGAATGCCTTCATGTTCATAGAGACTGTGTATGTGAAAGAGGTGTAAGAGTCGTCTTTGATTGCAACGATCTTTACAGTGAGGATGAGCGGTGGATTGCGTTTGATGCCTGCTCAGGAGTAGATCTGGGCTGTGAAGATTCTTGAAGGATCTCAAGGTACGTTTGTAGCCCCAGGACAAAAGGCATGGGTAACATCGCGTGGCTCGTAGCGCTCATGTGGTTAAATTTGGCAAGTAGTTGGACATGGCATCTATTTGAGAGCATCCCTGTAACTCCTCAGTATGCAAGTAATGTGGGGTTTGGATCGGAAATGAGTATCCGAAGATACCGCACCGCCTTCAGCTCAAGCATTTGGCCCGTGGGGGCACTTTTCATAACCGGGGGCTGGCCCCGTGGCTCTCCCGCAGCGGCACGGCCGCCGTCTTACTCTTGCGTCAGAGTGTTTCGAAACTTCACGTCTTGGCTTCTTACGAGATCTCCATACATGCATTGGAAACATTCTACGCAGATAGCCTGTGCCGCATTTATATCAGCAATTACAAATCTTGACCCCGGGAGGTACTACGTATAGTCCTAGGATCGTGGAATGACTCCGTGCCACTCTATCGCCCCCATTCTGTGCTTTTGTCGGGGATCCTGGAAGCCTATGCCTCAGCTTCTTATGACATCTTCATGCATGCAGTGGGAAGTTTCGTATCATCATCCGAAACGTAAGGCTGACCTCTTCTTGGTCTTACTGAAGACCGAGTGTCGGCGGCTCCTCATATATGCTGACCAATTTTGGCCTTTATTCAATACTGAGCAATCGCCTTTCGACGACAGTGCCTCATAATGCATCCGATACATTCGGAACAGGACGTTTGAGCGTCTGCAGAATCCATGCTGCCAATTTGGTCGATGAGACAAGCGTATACCAATACGGCCCCAGGGTGTTGTGCTACCTAGCATATCTCTTATTCGCCAGAATGGAGAAGCGGAATCGAAAGCGGGAATTGGCCAACTACTTGACCGCTCCGAAGTTCAATGACAGGAACAAGTAACCAAATCAATAGCTGGTTTGAAATCAATGACTAGGTACAGTGTAACTACCATGTAATTTGCAAACGCGTAGGAAAAGAAAAATGCCTACTCTTCCACAGCACCCAGCTCTACCACTAACCTCATGAAGGGCTTGAACTCCTCTGGCATCCAGCTGTGTAGGTCTTCGACATAATGTCGCGGGACTTTTGCCCCATGCTCTGCAAGGTATCGGATCATGTCATCAGATTTATCGTACATAGCCGTCGCTAGTGCTCGTAATGGGGCGGCTCGATGCTCACGGATGTCCGTGTTCCAGTCAGTGACATCTTCGTTGACATCTGCACCCGCTTCTAGCAACATCTTCACAGTTTCCATGTCGTGCTTCTTGACTGCTAGCTGCAGCGTCCCCGAGTCCTTGAACCAGTCGATTCCGAATCTGTCCAACAGGACTCGAATTGACGCAGCCTTCGGCCATGGCTTTTCAAAGGGTGCAAAAAACATTCCTCGGAACCTGCTCACACTTCCTCCATGGTCTATCCACCAGCGAGTGGCGTCAGGTCCCATGCGAACCATACCACACCAGGTTGAATTATGCGTAGTTGAATTGTAGTTTAACTGCTGTGGGTCTGTGCGCCATTGGCAAAAGTCCAGGTCGAACAAGATATCGAGCCATTCCACACCGTTTTTCCCATACCAGCCGCAAAAGGTGTAGGAGTCGAAGTAGTTGGGCGAAAAGCCGATCTCGAAGCAGAAACGGAGTAGCTGGGTGTCGCGTATTTCTGATGAGATTTTCATGAGAGGACGGGAATAGTATATTGGGTCTATGCCAGAAGATTCAAGAAGTTCTCTGATGGCAGGAATGTCGCCTTGAAATGCACTCAGGAAGATCGAAAGGATGATGGTTGTATCTACGAACTCGTGTAAGCAGTGAGACCCACAGCCGGTCATTCTGCATTTTGATCACACTTACCATCGTCTGTGGGCGGCTCATAGTTCTCGCTGAGCAGTAGATCTCGTACTTCTCTCTCGAAGCCCCTCAGATTCCATGCCTTTTTGTCGGCAGACTCTACCGTAGATTTGGGAAGCTTGTAGTAGGCCACAATGTGCCGCAAACATTCTTCCAACGTTCTCTCGCCACTCAATCTCGCATCGCGCGCTTCGCCAAAGCTGGAGAGAGTCGTTGACATTGCGATCGTTATCAGCGATAAGGCTCACTATGATGCCTAGGTATGTGAGAAACGCAAACCTTGGAAGTGAAACAAATTCAAGGCTGGTCGGATCCAGAAGGTGGGAAAGAGGGCGGGAAAGAGAGCGACGAAGATCTGTGTACTTTGAGCGCAGACGTGTACTCCGGGCTTCTACAGTTGATGATTTTGAGAGGTGTGCGGGCGGATATTAACCTGAGGGTGGCACAGTGACGCTAGTGGATTCATAGCTAGCGGTGTACACCTACAAGCGCTTATTTGACATCGGCTTGATGTTGCCTAACATGCCAAGGGTGGCGCATTCCAACCTTGGAGGTACCTAATTAGCCCAGGCGGACTCAGGGCATTGACGTTCTATCTATGTTACTACCCGATGCACGGAGAAGGCGTCGCGCGCGCAAGGATTTAGGGAGACAGAAGACCTCGGGAGGGCTGTTTCAACCCCGAATCCCGATATTTCAAGAATTATGTGTGTGACGCCTCAAGGTCGCGTCTCTTGGTGAGCATTGGGGGCTGTAGGGCTTTGCGATACCTCCCTAGGTAGGTAGGATGTGTTGAATCTTCTTGAGATGTGGCCATGTGCCACGGGACACATGCCTGCCTTTGTTTCAACGCGCGATTGCAAGGCAGATAGTCAAACTGGAGTTCCTGTACTATCAAGATACCGTGGCCAAAGATATCGACACAAGTCTCGCTGAAATCCTTGCTGAGAACTAGGTATATCTTCTCTCAACTCCTATCAGCATTGGGTAAACGTACACTGAATCAACACTTGTCGCCTGGACTGCGTCAATCCTTACGTTACTGCGTATATTTTCATCCTGCCATCGCTACCACGACATGAAGACCACATGGCTCACTATCCTGTGCTGGACTTACATCCGGCTGTCCACATCTTTCCCTGTCGATGACAGGCCCGCATTTACACCATGGGATCTGGCGAAAAGAGAGATCGAAGCAGCTATCTTCTCCAATCCTCTGGGACCCCAATTTGGAGTACCTGATGAGACGTGTCGTGGCACGCTGGAGGGCCCCAACACCGGTAGTTGCTGGAAGATGGCAGATGTCACAGTTGATGTGAGTAGTTTTACCCTCTGAATCTTTTTAATCCAATGACTAAGCTACCTAGAAATTCATCGCAAACCGAAAGCCCGAGGCCAACGAATGCGAGGTGCCCTGCCTTTTCTACACCTCGAAACTCACGGGAGCGGCAGAAAGGCTGGCCAATTTTGTTCTGAAGGAGGTACTTTTGACGGGGGCTGCGGAAGGACCGCGCAAGTACCAAACTATCTGGGTACGTCTCGCTAGGTAGAGTACAACCACGCGAGAATGCTAACTACTCACAGGAGCTACATCCGCCAAAGTTCTATCCAAACAAGAATGACCTGGACAAGACTCCCGAGGCCAAGTGCATCTACCAGGACCAGAGGGATCAGGACTACGACGCGAACTTCGATGGTTGCCAACGGCTATACTTCAAGTCAATGTCGAAGGCCATGGCAATGGAGTGCAAAGGCGAGGTCTTCTTGATGACCAATTCAGATCTGAGCGGTACTCGCCCCGAAGGAAAAAAAGAAAAAGTTCCAGTGGATGGAATTTGGTGGCAGGTTGAATTTCCGACACTGATCGATGATGCTCGACCCGCAGACAAGAAAATCACAAAAGTCAGTCCAGAGCCACGCCGTAGGTACCAATTCATGGATGTTTAGGTTAACAGTCCCTCTAGATCAGTTATCTTCAAGTACCTTTTAAAGACCTTGGAACGCTAACTGCAGAAGAGAGAAGCAAGCCCCCCGAGATTGAGGCGAGGGGGGAGTATTGGCCTAATGGAGTTGGCAACGAGCATTTGCAAAGCTTTCGCAACGAACAAAGTCCGCAATCGACGCCGAGCCCGCAATCAACCCCCACTCCCACCCCCGAGGCAGCCAATCCGGTTGAGACCCCTTCCAGCGGTCTTGTCAGGAGGGCAGATCGGACAGATGAAGAAGTCCTTGAACCTGATGACGAAGGTTATCCTTATCATTACTCCATCGATGAGATCTATGACTGGTACAAGGCAGCAGCGTGGTAGAGGCTGGGAAAGGAAGACAGGCAAGAAGATCGAAATTGGTTTGGTGGAAGGCCGCGACACTACAACGATTTTGCTGAGTCTCTTATTCCTCGAGTGGTATCTGGCGATGTAACTAGACTTTCCATATCTTTTTATCAGCTGGCGTTTATTGGTACGTGAATAGATTCGATGTCTGCAATTCGCTCAAAAAGCCATGTTAAACCCGGCTCAGCCTATCACATTGCACGTTGGCGTGCACCGCCACAAACGCCACGTCTGCATCTATAATTGACAACCGGCTGAGTGGACGACGCGAGCATCTACGTGTCAAGTCCACCGCGTATAGCGGGCATAGTCGCTGGGTGACCGAAACAAGTCTCCAGTATTTGCCCGACGTACGACGGGTCGGGGCGATATGGCTGACATTGCGGGGTGAGCGGAGGCTTAGCTTGGGAAGTAGATATGTTGCACCAGCTATAAGTAGGAACGCCAGCACTATCGACACCAACCTTGCAATCTTTACTTCCTCTTGTTCGACATATACCAAGCTTTCCAGCAAATCTTGAATCCTTGGATCTCCACTCACAATGCCAAACGTCCGAATCGGCCCGACACATGAAGGCCGTGCTCGAGGACGCATGTTCTGGTCGCCTGCAGAAGAAGGGTCATGCGTGCGAAAAATGGAAACAGTTCGTCGGAAGGGCATCGTTGAAGGACCTAACGGATACCCGGTGGTTGCAATCTCGAGACGAGCGGAGGAGAACAACCTGATTTACCCAAATCCGGACATCTCGAGCACACGCTCTTTCCGGCTTAACCAACGTCTGACAATACCAATTTCGGCAAAAGGTCAAAATCTGGATGAGCCAAAACGTAGTACTGGAGACCTGAACCTTGAGCGCACAGTCACGTCGACACAAGCCGCGCGGAGCGATGATGTTGGGAGGAACGCCGCTCCAAAAAGAGCCTCGAAGAAGTCGTATGAACATTCCAGAGTTCTCCAGTCTCCTCAGCCGGATCTCGAGGTGGCAGGCGTGAAAGAATGTACTAGCCGACCCGAGATATCTTCGCCAGATACCACAGCAGATACCACAGCGCGCAACTCTTTCATCGGCGATGTATGGTTGTCGTTCGACCATATGATAAAGCACGTCGCGGCAGTATCTGAGGGGAAAACGACGCCTAAAAAGACTGTTGTGAGGCGTCCGTTGTCCCGGTTCTGGGTTGATGCAAAAGGTGTGATGGCTGTAGCTATTGCGTCGATGTAGAAAATCGGAGTTGCTGCTTAATGATGAAGTGTCTTGTTCACACGCTGGACTCTTGGTGAGCTTGAATCCAAGCAATGGCGTTACACACACGGTCTAGTGCTATTGGTCGCCTGTTGGTATCCTTTAGGTCTTCCCTATAGGATTCGAGTAACTGGTGGGACGCTGAAAGCTCCTCGTTACGCAGCGCCAGAACTGTACGTATAAATATCCAAAGTGATTCTTGTTCGGCTTCGAGACTGATTGCATAGTTCAGTATATCGCTTACCAGCTCCCGCTGTAGCGATGTAGCTACGATAGGCATCAGATACAGCAGGAACGACCAACCAGAGATATCGCTTGGGTGTTTGCAGCACCAATCCTTGACGCTGTGGGCGGCATGGTGAACCATCTCGCTGCTATCAAGCTTAGATACCAGCCTACGAGCATACTGCCAAGCGTGGTAGTTCTTCGGATGCTGCTCTCCAGACTTGTAAATAGCGGCGAATTCGCTTTCCCAAAACGTTGCTATTTGTTCTTGCGATGCATCTCCCAGTTCTACGAGTCTCAAAGAGTCCACGATGCTGGAGCGGTGGTACCACAGGGTCGGCGACTTGGACTGACGATGAAGTGGAGAGGTAAGTATGCTGTTCAGAAAGCACAGCTCTTGTCGTAATGCCCTATGGTATGGAGTGCCAACATGAAGACCATGAGTTTCTTTTAGCTGGAACAAGGTGCGTTTTCGATAATTTGCTGCAGTGAGATGCTCTGGGTCGAATAGAAGCATGACCTTTGTCGCTTGCAATGTCTGTGCAGCCGTGATAGGATCACGTGCCTTGCTATGCACGAAGAAATGTTGGCGGGCTTCCAGGTAGGCTAACGCAAGTATCTTCTTCGGCACTCCCAGACTCATTCCGTCTTGCATGGTGATGCCATCCGGTGGCTGTATAGCAGGAGGTAGAATCTCGATCTCGATAACTTCGTCTGCATGCTCCTGGAAGTACTCGCTCAACGAAGCAAAAGCCAGCCTCTGGAATTCCTCTTGCTGCCCGCATTTGGTCGTCATGGCGGAAGATCTGATTTCGTGGGTTCAAAGTGAAAGCTGCCCAGCTGTCGCAGAAGGAGGACCCTTGCGCACGACCCCACCGCGTTAGCTTGCAGCTCCCAAAACCACCTGGGCGCCATTATGACATAACCCTTGACTTCAACACGATGCAGTGAGAACACGCTGTACCGTGATACTGGTCCCCATCCCTCAACATGCCGTCTCTCCTCCTGGTTGTCTTCACCCTGCAGCTGTTGCTCCACATCATCAACACCGTGGGCGCATCCACAGTCAACGACCTGGTAAGCCCCGCATCCGAAAACAAACACGCAGGAACCTGGGACTGACACATGGCAGCTATGGATTCTGTACAATAAGCTGCCGACGCCAACATCTGGGTCTGCGCAGAGATGCCAGGCCCTTAAGAAGGACATTGTGCGCTTGAAGCGCGAGCTGGGCAACACGTCGCCTCAAGACAACTTCTCCAAATGGGCCAAGCTCGACAGGCAGCACAACAAGGCTATGGCTGAGTTCCAGAAGCTAGGTAAGCGCTCCTGCGCGGAGACGCTCCCACCGGACACGTCAAGTGCACTTGCTAACGCTCTTCTCTCCAGATGGTTCCCTGCGCTCGCACCAGTCCACCTTCACTTCCGCCGTCTCGACCCTGCGCTGGCTTGGCACCCAAGGCCTTCGATTTGTTCTACAGTTCTGGTTCTCCAAGTCGCCTATGTTCTGGGTACCTGCTGGGTGGGTGCCATACTACGTCGAATGGGTGCTGAGTTTCCCGCGCGCACCTCTGGGAAGCGTGAGCATAAACATATGGGGTATCGCGTGCGCAAGTATGATCGCGCTGGCAGCAGAGGCAGTAGCTGCGGTTTGGGTACTGGTCATGCGCAAACCAACACCTGTGGCGGCAGAGAAGCAGCGCGAGAAGCACGAGGCTATGGCCTTCAGCGCAGACCAGAAGCCTGCAGAGAAGAAAGAATTGTGAGCGCGCTACGTGTCCGATTCCGCGTGTATATTTCATACAACTTCAAATCAAGTAAAAATTCAATGTCTCCCAACAAAAGACGCAAAGTCGTCGTGGCTTTCGCTCAGACACTGCAACACGAGTGGGATGATCTTGGCAGATCCTTTGGCTTCTTCTAGGCTACAAATTGAACTCGTGATCGTGGAGAGTAGCGTATCACCGAGTCTTCGAAAGAGCCATCTACTAATCTAGATTCCTTGACTAACATCCTAAAAAGAACGACGCGGTGCACGGCAGCTGGCATGAAACTGCATCGTCCAACCGCATGCGTATAATCTCGTTGGAAGCGAAGGGTTTTGTTTGGTGTGGAATGGAAGCTTGAGAGGGAGAAAAGTGAAAATTCCGCGCTAACAGCTCGCGGCCCGACAGTGCCCCCGAAGAGCGCTTACCATATTTGGACTATCGCGTCTCATTGGCACGTATAGACAATGTGAAGAGCTCCATGAACTTAAGGAACGAGAAATTCTGCGTCTGAAAGTCAAAGGTTGCTAGCTAGAAGTTCAACGGAATATTTGTCTATAGCTAGTTCTCCCACTCGCTCCCTCGGATTATGTCACGTGCGTTTAGACCGTGCCCGAGGTCCAGGGCTGACCGGCTTGAAAATATCGCAGTGTACATCTGCCGTGTCTCGCGTGTCGTCGATCGTGCCTTACATGAACATGATCGACTATTCTGGCCGTTGATCACCACCATTCAATAGCATACATCCTGGTTTAGCTCTGTCAGCTACAGTGTAGTCGCTTGGAATGCAACACGGGACGGAGATGGGTGTCACCTCGTGTCGTGTGCTGCTTGCCTAACCGCACCAGGTAGAAAGTCTGCCGAAAACGAAGTGAGTCAGCCTCCGACTCATTGTCGTCGCGTTTCAATGCGCTTTGACAAGGCCAAGCGAGGGAAGCCGCCAAAGTCCAATAATGAGGCTCTACCGCGTCTTGTGGTGGGTCTGTGCACGTCTTCCCCATATCCGCATGAATGGTTCAGCGCTCGCCGGTTCCAGGCCGATCCAAATCTGGCTGTCGTGTGTGGATGAGAGTTCCCCGCAATGTGGGATGAGATTGCTAGGTGCAGTGATCGCTCAAAGGTTGCGCACCTCGCTCTGCTTACGTGCACAGGGCTTCAGTAGGGTTTGCAGAGGTGTAGACGGCGTCTGGGGAAGCATGATCGCGGCTGGTTTCTCGAGTCAAGTGCGTGCTGGCGTCCCCCTAACCTCGCTGGTTTCATGCTGCGGCCGCGAACAAACTTCGTCGACATGATGGCGGCCGCTGTTGCATGTGCCACCTGTCGCGCCCAATGCCCTCACCCGCTGCATCTAAAGCTGCTCACACAAGGCGAAAGCCGAGAAACTTCGAGACTCGAGCGCACGAGAGCCATGGCCCACGGACGAGGACTGGCTCCGTGACCGGCCTAACGGCGCCCAGTGGCAGCGCCGGCATTTCGGTGAGATTGTACCGGGACAGGCGCTGTGACGAAATGGCGTTTCTCTCCCCACACCGTGGACAAATGCTCCTCCCAATGACGTTTCGAGGATTCAGACGCCGGCCCAAGGCCGTCTAATGCGTTTACAAGTCGCGCACTTAGCGATGCGCACTCCACTTTGCTCGCCGCTGCTCAACCGTCCGCCTTTCCTGGGGTCGATAGTCCCTTCACCGCATCGACCCGCGTGGCCCTGCACACTGCTCGACTCGACGCAGCCGTCTCCTACACCACCCGTTGTCGGCACCCTGTCCATCGCTCCTTCCCAGACCACACCCATCGCCCGTATACGACCCGTCGACGAGGCTGGCGCCAGAGAATGCCGTGGCCTGAATATCAGATCCCGAGACGACCGCGCCCGCGATAGAACCAACGCTCTCCGCAAACATTAGCCCGTCCTCCTCTATGGCATCGATATACACGTTATAGCGCGGCGCACGACATGACGGATCTTGACTTCACCAATGGCGACTTCCCTACGCGAGGACCTGTGGTACTGGGAGTGTCGGCTGCGACGCTTGCCATATGCTCCGTTTTCGTTGGCTTTCGTCTCATCTCCCGATTTCTGGTGGTTAGAAAGCCGGGATGGGACGACTACACAATGATCCTGGCCTGGGTCCTCGCGTTTGGCGCATCCTTCTCGATATGCTACGGCACTACCAAAGGCCTGGGGCGGAAGCAAGAGAACATACCCGCGCAATGGCAAGAGCCCATGAAGAAGTCCTCCTTTGTCTTCTCGGTACTCTACGTACGTACAGGACTTTGTATACATAAGCCGCCAGCACTAAATCCCCACAGAATCCAGCTTTGATGGCCACCAAAACCTCGATCCTCCTCTTCTACCTCACGCTGTCCAAGACACACAAAGTATTCCGATGGGCCACCATTGCCACCCTTGTCGTCGTCAATGTCGGCGGGCTCGCTCTGACAATCCTGAATCTATGTCAGTGTCGTCCTGTTGGCGCCGCTTGGGCTTCTCCCGTTCCCGACACTGCTCACTGCACCAACATCGTCACGATATACCTTTCCTCGGCACCGCTCAACATCATCACCGACATAGCCATATTATTCCTGCCGATGCCAATACTCACTAGTATGCGGCTGCCGAGGAAACAGAAGGTGATCCTCGTTATTACCTTTGGTTTCGGTATCTTTGTCGCAGTCGTCGATGTCATTCGTATCGCATACCTGCAAGATGCTCAGCGCGATACTCTTGAAGCCGCACAACGGCAGTCTTCCGAATCTGGCAACGAACAGAGGAACACTGGCGATTTTGCGTGGTTCTCATCTCTATCATTTATGTGGAGCACCATTGAGATCAATTTGGGTATCATGTGTGGATGCGTTCCCGCCCTGAAACCCCTAGTCAAGAGATTCCTACCTAGCTGGGTCATCGACCATACTATGCGCGACAACACTACCCATACAAGCGATGAAGCTGTACTTCATCCCGACATACTCGATTCTCGGCGGCGCTCAGACCCCTTAACGCCTCCCGCTTCCCCACTCAGCAAACCTCCTCTCGCTCGTAGAAGCGGTGGTGATGAGCCGATGGGTATGATGGACTTCTTGACTACGCCTGACATGACCGAATTGCCTCAACTGAGACCGTCCAACACCACTGTTACCTACGCCACCACCACCCGCACCCAGCGCCCACCAACATTTTTCGACTTCGTCAACACTGGGCAGAAAAAGAATATCACCCTCCGGAGCAACCGAGAAAGTGTATATCCCGTGATCATGGTAACCATACTGTTCTTCATTTGGGGGTTTGCCTATGGTTTCCTGGACGTACTCAATTCGCGCTTTCAAGAAGTAGCTCGCACGAGCGAGTGGGAGACAGTTGGACAACACAGTGCCTATTATGTTGGCTACATTGTGGGACCTTTGACTTTTGGACGGATCGTCTTCAAGGCCTGGGGGTTCAAGGCATGCTACATGGTCGGTCTTTCAGTCTATGCTTGCGGAACCCTCGTCTTCTGGCCTTCAGCTGTGCTCAATTCCTTCCCAGCGTTCCTGATCTCAAACTTCATTACCGGTGCGGGACTATCGACATTGGAACTTGGCGCAAACCCATTCATAGCACTATGCGGACCGCCTGAGTATGCGGAAGTGCGATTGAACCTCTCACAGGCTGTTCAGGCTGTCGGCACCATTGTTTCCCCACTTTTGGCGAAGAAAGTGCTCTTCCCCGCCAACGCTGCTAGCCTCATTGATGTGCAGTGGACATATCTCGGCATATCTCTCTTCAACATCGCTCTTGCAATCATATACTTCTACGTACCGCTTCCTGAAGCTACCGACGAAGAGCTAGAACTAGCCAGTCAACGCACTGTGCCATTTGCCCGCGAGGCCACCATCAAGATTGGGTCCAAGCCAGTCAAAGTTCTTTGGATTGGTCTGAGTATGGCAGTCTTATCTCAATTCTGTTACGTTGGCGGCCAAGAATCCACCTCCACTTCGTACAAGGAGTACCTCAACCGCGTCGCGCCCTCCGTGGATTATGTGTCACAGCAAGCCTATGGACACACTGCTTTCGCGGTGTCTCGGTTCCTGGCAGCCTTCATCGACATTTGGGTAAAGCCACGCTTTAGTCTTCTGGTTTTCTACCTGGGCGCAATTATAACCGCTGCCGCAGCAATGCATGCTTCTGGCAGTGGCGGTGCAGCCATCATTGTCATCGTCATGTTCTTTGAAGGCCCGCTTTTCCCGCAGATTTTCGCACAAGGGATACGGGGTATGGGCAAGCACACCAAAGACGCTTCCGTACTTCTGACGGCAGCTATCGGTGGAGGGGCCGTTATCCCACCGATAATGTATGCCGCGCTCAAGATCAAAAACGCACAATACGCTTTCTGCGTCATTGCAGCGGCTTACGCTGCTGGCGCATTGTATCCCATATACCTCAACTCACTTGCCGCGTCTCGGCAGTTATCTGATCCCGTACGCGACGAAAAGACCAGGAGAGAATCAGAAGCCGAGGGTCGGCGGCGAGGGTCGATGAGCGAAAAGCTCAGAAGGTGGAGTAAAGTCAAGAAGAGGCTGAGTGTAAATAAAGAGGATGAGAGATTACCTTCGGTTGAACATCGCGAGAGGCGCAGTTGGCCTGAAGGCCTGGCGCCGCGGAGCGATAGCCTAGCCATCGAGCCCGTGCAGACTCGTACACCGAGCTCATCAAGCTCTGTGAGTAGTAGTTGAAGGCTCTGCTTGAGAGGGCTTGTATTTATATCGCATACGGAGTTATAGGGAGATACCACGGGACTGTTGACGGCTTAGCATGGGTGGCTAATTCACACATGGAGTAAAATGCAATCATTTTTACTATACCATCATCAAGACTATGTCTTCCGACTCATATTGCATTAGTGGTGTGGAGCAAGAGAATGTGGGCATACTCGCAGAAGTGTCCGCGCGCATAATCTGGATGCCTCCCCTATGCTCAACTCACACTCTTGTGCCACCCATCCAATCTCTCACATGCCATGTCAACCAACCAGATGGCAGCGAGATCCGCCTGCTGTACCACTCTCTTGAATGGAGACCCAATACGATTTTCCGGATTTCGTAGAAGTTGGAAAAGGAAGGTACATTTCCCATTCCCATAACGTAGCTTTCAGGTTCAGTACTCAGGTGAACAACCGGAACCACCTACACACACAAGCGCGACATGTTGTAGACGTTTATCATCACTTGAGTATCCTGAATATGTGCAAAGAAGGTCTATCTGTACTTTACTTCGTCGAGGGAGCAGCTCATTTCGTGCACTCCAGCCTTTAAAGTATGCCTGATGGCATGTCGATATACTATAAGTCACGACACGTTGTATGCTTTTGCGATTGAGTATGCATACTAAGACAGCTGGCAGTTGCTTTACGATGCACACACTTCCATGCATCAAAGAATAGGCATGCGAGAGAATGCCAAGAAAGCTCAATATATTCTCAATGTATGAAGAAACGCTTAGAATCGCTATCATTATGCAAAAAGTGTACAAGATCTCGACCAACAAACGCCTTGCCATGCTTATGCACATTGAAATCCCTCCTGTGTATTATATACCAACTATCCAATTAGACGACTTCAACCGTCGAAGAAGGTCATAGAATTAAGGCGGCAACAATCGCAACGACGAAGCCAAAGTACGTAGCGCTGGGCTGGAGCAGCACGTTGCCCAGAGACGCAGTGCCGCAACACTCGCGGTCATATGTAACGTTGTTTGCACGGGCGGCGACTTCGAAGACGGACCCGTTGATGGGGCCTTGGTTGTAGAAGTCGACGAGGAGGAAGTTTGGTGGGCGGTCCCAGTTGGCTGTGGGGGGATATGTTAGTAAAATGCAAGATAGAAAATGGGTCAGGGGATACATACTGGTGCAGGTGTTAGTCATGCGACCTAGACTACCTTCTCCTTCCAGCGCATTGGTCTGGTTGATCTCCGCTACGTTAGGCACGAGGAGGTTCAGTCCAGCGAACGAGATCTCGGCGTTCAGGTTGTGGTTCGCCATGTACATGATTTCCCTCATCTTTTCTTCGGACATGCCCTCGGGTCTACCCAGCGTGCAAGGGAAATCGGGGTCGGTTGGGGAGAAGGGCGTCTCCCACATGTTGTAGAACTCCCAAAGCAAGTATGGCACCGCATCGGTGTCGAAATTGTAGTCAATGAAGGTGACGACACGGTTGTTGTGGAGGATGAGTTCGCCCAGCGTTGGCCAGTCGTTGAGCTCCATGGCTGTCTTGGGAGGCTGGTAGACGTATTCGATCAAACCGGACTTCTCGATCGCCTCGGCGAAGTTGGAAGATGTAACGAGTGGCTTGCCGTCATCGGTCGTTTCGTCCCAGTTGGAGTTGCCGAAGAGAATCGTGATGACGTCGAAGGGGTGATCTGCTACCCATGCCGTGACTTCGCGGAGGTAGTCTTCAACGGTACCGGCGTTGAGCAGGTCGCAAGAAGAATGGCAGTAGTAGAGCGTGCCGTTGACGTAGTGGGCTGAGCCCTGCAGCATGCGGATGCCATCATTCAGTTGTTGCGTCACGCCGTACTCTTGGTTGCGCGCAATGTTGTTCTTTCGCGTGTAGGGCGAGTTGTGCGCAGCTACTTCGGTAATATTGGAATACTTGCGGTTGCAGAACTCGAGGTAGTTGTTGCAAGGCTGAGTGTTGGAGGGCAGCGCCGGAGCGGTCTCGGTGCCAGTCGGTGTCAGTGTTCTGTTGTTTCCTCCGATGTTCGTAACGGGTGGTGCGCTGCTTGTGATGGAAGCCGTCCCGTTGGACGAGGCTGTGCTACCAGACGCTCCAGACGACGCGGCCGATGTTACTGTCGCAAAGGTGCTGCCCTCGAAATCCGAGGGGACGGTTGGGTTTGGAGCCGCATCATCGCCCGTCAGACTCCGCTGCGACCCAGATAAAGTTATGACTGAGGGAGAGACCGAGGCCGAGCTGCTCTGGGCTGCAGTGAGGCCAGCAAGCCACACCATGGAAAGTATCGCCCCTTTCATGATCGCCGCAGGGGTGATATGTTCTTTAAATCCACGACCGAATTATGGGCTCCCAGGCAGGAACAGATATCGGCTATGTCAATCCTGCTCAAGCGATAGTCGTGATGGTGCAGTCGTTCCGACGTATGCAGTGAAAGCGCCGGCGACTTTGGTTGCTATGCAGTGCAGCGCAGTGCCGTCCGATCCGAGTACGGGGTAAATGAGTATGGGCTACAACGTGGTATGACAAGGTCGCGACCGAGTTCCCCAGGTGAAAGGATGCGGAGAGAATGCAATGAAGAAGCAATACTTTTTGGAGAAGAGCCGCTGCCGTTGAGAAATCCCAGACGACGATTGTTTTCCAAGCGCTCGAACGGACCATCCGGGACTCCCTAGTTAGGCAGAGTGCCATGACGTAAGGCGCTGTTTTAAGGTTGCAAGCCACGCGGGTGTCTGCTCTCATCCAACGATCTGCAACAGCCGCGCCACCATTTTAGCGCGACACGTCATGTGCGCGAGTCTGGAACCATCAAATTGGGTGGCTGCAAGAATGGCCCACATGGAGATCTCTAGGCATATCAACAATGATTCATTGCATACATGCGTGAGAATGTATCTGTCACTCGGGATCGTTAGGCTATAAATGAGTTTCTGCATTGATGAACGACGCAATCCATGCATATTCAGGTACATGTTAAGATGGGCAAGTATACCGCCTAATCGAGACTCCACACGCGTGCGCGACCATGACTACCTCTCACCGCTGGGTACATTCTTCGTGGGATGGCTCTATGCACTAGACGAACCACCGCTAAAGAACTCTTCAAATCGACTCTTGCCCTTCAGCTGCTCAATCTCCCTCTGCAACACATCGATCCGATAATTCTTAAACGCCTTCTCAATCCTCTCCTTGCTGTCCGGGTCTTTGGTCACGGTCCTTGCTGCGCTTGCTGTACCTGTCAAAAGACCCAGTTCGCCTCCAAGGAAGAGACCGCCAACAGAAAAGAGGAAGTAGGTCGCTGCATCACCCCAGCGCGAAGGTCCGGAGATCTGTGCTGTGATGTCTGGAACAGGCTCGGTACGGCCGTCAGCGAAGCGTACTTCTACGGGCTTCTCCATAGCGCGGAAAGCTTTGAAGTACGCAAGGCGCATGCTTCGCAGTCGATATGCTGTGTAGATTCCCAGACCCAGTCCGACTGCCGACGCGAAACCAGCGTGCATCGACACCTTCCCACCTGCACTTTTGAGTACTTCGCGGTCTTGTTGGTTGAGGCTATTTTGAATAAGCTATCGCCAATCGATGCGCAAATCTGGCGCTACTTACTCATGTTGCAGATGCTCCTCTGCCAGCTGACGGAGATCTTTCGACCTACGGTCACGGAATGCTGCTAGTGACTCAGCCATGCTATTGTTCTGGGTAATCGTAGATATAGAAAACTTGATAGTAGGATCAGATGAGGTTGAGTGACTGGAAATTGCCGGCACTCGAGGGCTTTTTTAACTGAATTTTGTAGTTCATGATAAGTTCGTGATGCTTCTAGTCGCAACGATGACATCATGCGGACATCGCGGAATCTAACCGGGAAAGCTTCAACAACACGCGGGCACGTGGAAAGACAGACAGACAGGCGGAGAACCTGGTTCACTTCAATTCAGGGTCCAGAGACCAAGCCATGCTACGTACAACCAGAAAAACAAACTTGCTATGCTCGTCGTGCTTCCGTCAAACGCCTTGCTCAGAAGAGCTCGTAAACGCCGTGCGACCATCAGAGGTCGCCTAAGGATATCGCCCGTACAAATGTTCAGATTTGAAAACAAGAAGATGCTCTATAGTTTGGGCTTGACTTCTGGTTCTGCAGCACTGGCTTCCTGGTTCCGTGTGACGTTACCGGTGCCTGCGCCTTCTCCGAAGAAGATGACCTCGACGGTCAAGTCGTCCCTGTATCGTCGCGAAAAGGGACTTGGGAGGGTGAGGAGAGCACTCAGTTGATCCTGATCCTTTCCGCCAAGTGCATTCCGAACAAGATGCGTAGCTGCGTTCTTGTCCTCAACCACGAAGCGCTCGTTCAGGCTAGTCTTGGTACCCCACTGTTGCTGACGGATTGGTGCACGTTGACCCTCTCCCTTCTCCGCTGCCTTCTGCTCGACAGGTAATTGCTTTTGTGTGGACCACCAGCTCTTGAGCCATGACTGAGTCTGTGAACCTTGACTGGCCGGGTTGCCCTGAGCGTCGAGCCACTGACCAACTAAGCCTACGACCTCCTCGTTGGTAAGCATCTCCCATAGACCATCAGTAGCCATGACGACGAAATCACCCTTTTCGGGCTCTACCTTGGTAGTTGTGATGACCGGCTCGGCAGTGACGTATGGAGGAGTCTTAAGTAGTGTTGAAGGCGATCGCGAAAAGTAGGACTTCTTGAGCTCGGCGTTGGTCTCGGCCGACCACTTGTAGGATGCATCTCCAAACGCCCGGGATGGTTCCAGTCCACCTAGAATGCGACCATTCCGGACCACGTTGGGCTCACCCGGATGCTCTCGACGCAACCGCTCAGCCTCACTTGTAGTTCCACCGGTTTGGTCTTCAGACAGGGGAGTCACGGTCCACTTGCCATTGGGCCCTCGTCGACCCAGAATCGCGCGAGAATCACCCGTGCAGGCGACTCGCAGGAGCTTGGATCGGCTGTCGTAGAAGGAGAGGAGTGCGCAGGAACCGGAAAGGGCGGGGGCCAGCAGCTCAGCAGCAGCGATCTTGGACTGAGCCTTGCGGACTTTCTTGACGGATTCGTGTACGATCTCGTTGTCTAGTTTGGTGAAGCCGGTCTTGATGGCGCGGTCGATAGCATCGGGGCTCGGGAAGTGGAGCGCAGGGTCCTCGACGGCCGACTTGTAGGTCGTGTTGAGCTCGCGTGCGACGTAGGAGATGAGGGTCTGACGAAGCTTGGCTGAGGTAACCCAGCCACTGTCGAGGTTAGCACTGGCGAGACTCGCGACCACGATCGACACCTACCTGTGTCCGTCGAAAACGCCCCAGAACATCCAGTCGCTGGCCGAGGCGCCATTGTCCGTGGCTGCCAGGTTCGATGGCACCTCGATGATCTTCTCGGCATGGTCGTCTTCGATGGGGGAGTTGCTGGGAATCTGCACCACGTCGTACCGCACAACGCCCTGCCCTCTGCCCACGAGCCACGACTCCTCGTTCTTCCTCAGCTTGGCTGTGGCTTGGTCGGGGTCCAGCATCTCCAGCACCTTCCTGCCGTAGTCATCCGTCTCTTTCGAGATGGGCCCGGTGATGGTTCCTGTGTAGAGCTCGCCGGGACCAACGACCAGTGCCTTGCGCGCGGGCTCGCTGCTTCGGGCGCTGGTCAGGTTCCTGGCTTGGTCGGCGGGGGACTGCGCGTGTCCTGTCGAGGATTTGTCGTTGTAAGCGTAGAAGGCACCCGAGGCGACGGCGGCAGCCACTAGCGCACCTGTGAGGGCGCGGAACTGCATCGACGACGCGAGGACGATGGGCGAGGTGCGCTGGCGGTAGTGATGATGAGCCCGGAAGCCTAGGCCATTGCTCGGCGCAAAGACGCCGACACGGCTGCGGGCAAGCTTGCGCAGGCACGGGCGACGTGCAGAGCGAAGCACTTGGAAGGCAGCCCGCATCTGGCAGGTGGGGTGAAGGGGATTGGGAGTGAGGTTGGCAGCAACAGTAGTCCACGGGTGAAATCATGGTGCAGGCTGGGAGAACGCCTAGTCCAAGCGCTTAAAGCGGGGACCCAATCATCCCCTGCGAACAATCTAAACCACTACGACGTCATCACGTTACCCCAAACACTTAATTTTCGACACTCCAAAATGTCTTCGCGAGCGTTGCGGCGGGCCCAGCGGGAGCTTGAAGAGAAGCAGATACAGGAACAACTTGCCCAAGATGACCAAGACGAGGAAGAGTCGGAGCCTGAGGTAGCCCCCAAGACAAAGGCGAAACCCAGCCTGTTTGCTATGTTGGGCGATGGTGGCGACCAAGATGAAGAAGACGAAGAGGATGAAGGAACAGATCAAGACGCCGTGCGCAAGGCCGAAGATTCCGATGATGACGCGGAGGTCGAGCCTATGCCTGCATCGAAACCCTCAAAGAAGAGCAAGAAGAAGAAAAAGAAGGCCAAAGCCAAGGGCAAAGCTGCAGAGGCCGACAAGCCCTCCGCCTCTACCACAGGAAAGTCAGATCTTGATGAGATTGATCGGGCATTGCTTGCCCTCAACCTCTCTATGAACAGCCAAACGGGACCTGGATCAGATCAACACGACCCCATTAGCGAAGAGAAGAAGCAACTCTTCTCTGTGTTGAGTGTGGACACGCAACATTTACATGCCGCAAACGAGATGAAGAAGCTCTTCGGTCGAGCCGCTGTGCAAAGTGCCGAAGACGAGGCGCGGCCTCGACAACGTGGTCAGCAAGGTGGCATCGCTGCTGCGATTGCAGGACGTAACGCTCCTGGTAATCGCAACCTTGCATCATTGGGACTTCGACGTAACATCTTCATCCAAGGTAAAGAGGAGTGGCCACGGGCTACATCTGGCGGCCTCGGCATGGAAATTGTCGAGAAACGAGCGGACGGCACTGTCGAATACAGATTCTTTCACAACAACATGTATCAAGATGTTCAGCGGCAGTTCCAGATTTGTGTCGCAAGTATGGATTCTGAGCGTATGATCCAACTCTTGCACCACAACCGTAAGTTGAGCCACTTTTCATGTCATATAGAGTACTAACGTCATTCACAGCCTTCCACATCTCCACTCTGCTTCAAGTCTCAGAGATCGCTAAGCAACAGCGAGAACCTGCTGCTGCGTCCGAGATGTTGGAGCGCGCTCTCTTCACTTTTGGGCGCTCCGTACATTCTACCTTCTCTGCGAACCTGGCGGCTGGTAAAGCCCGGTTGGACTTTCGCCGTCCAGAAAACCGCGAGTTCTGGCTTGCGGTATGGCGCTACATCAATACATTGGGTGTTCGTGCGACGTGGCGAACATCGTTCGAGTGGGCTAAGATGCTACTTGCAATGGACCCTGAGAATGATCCTTACTGTCTTCGACTCCTCATCGATCAACTAGCCTTGAGAGGGCGAGAACCGGGCGCCTTAGTCAACCTGGTTGAAGCAGACTACCTCCAGCGGCAGTGGAAGGTTCCACCGAATCTCGCTTTCAGCGTTGCGCTTGCTCACGATCGCATCAAAGAGCCACAGGAAGCACGCTCAACGTTGCGCAACGCAATCAAAGAATATCCATGGCTAGCAGCGCGGCTATGCAAAGAGCTGGATATTTCCCCGATACCAAAACCTGTATGGGGAAAGGAACCAAACGGCCAGTATCAAGAGCTGCTATGTCAGCTGTATGTACCCAAGGCGAAAGACCTGTGGAACAACACCGAAGGGACGACTTTGCTAGTGGAGATGTGCTACGCTTTTGAAGAAGAGCTGGGAGCAGGAGAGGATCCATACTGGCTTGCGCAGATACCAGAGACGGACCTTGCTCGACATGTCATCCTTTCGGATAACCAAACGCTTATGGCCCTTCTTGACCCTCGCGTCAAGTCCAAATTCACATCCGTTTCCGATCCACTAGCTCCCGATGGCAATATAGCGTCGTACGATGCTTCTGTAGCTGGGCGCCCTCATGACCCCGCCTTACGAGAACGGCTGCTCGCCGAACTTGAGCAGTTTCGATCCTACTTTGAACGCATAGGGATAGATGGGCTTATGCGGCAAGGTGAGGACGGGCAGGGCTTGGTACGGGCGCTGGAAGCAGCGGGCAGCAACATGCAAGAGTTTGAGGAGAACACACAACGCTTTGTAGACCTACGGGGAAGGTTGGATCAAGAAGGCGTGCAAATAGTATTCGACGAGCAAGCAGCTGATGGCAATGGCACTGGCTCGGAAACGGATGAGTAGCGCTGAAGAGTCATTGTGCGCAACTGTGCGACCTGATCAACGGGAACGCATCATAGCAAACGCGTCTCATGTCACGGAATGACGCTGGATACTTGGAAGTAGAGTTTGCTGCCCAGGCGAAACATGATGCCTAATCTGATGGATTCATGGATCTCATGTCTTGATAGTAATGCGTGATATTACATGTGCAGCCCCACGCGTCGTCTGCAAGGGTGCATACATGCAGAGTTTCCCTGTACAGGCGACGCGGCATCTGAAACACATGGGACTCTGGAGTAATAGAGTCAAATCAGAGTCAGCCACGTCCGTGCTTGGGTGCGCTAAGAAAGTTGAGACCCTCGTGGCGCTCATGACAGTGACGTACCCAAGGTTTGTTTATAGATGCAGGCTGAGGTGCTGCATCTCCGCATAAGCCGCACCGCACCGCCTCAGGCCGTCCATCGACCCTTTCCACTACATGTATATTGTCCGCACGTGCTCTTATTCCTGATTCGCCCTCGGTTCCTTCCTACTGCCAGCGGCAAACCTGACTGAAGCTTGCCAGCCCCCTCACTCGTCGCCATGAGCGGCGTGCGTGCCCACATCGCCAGTCGGCTGCGCAGCTCCTCGCTCTCCGCAGTACCCCCACCACAGCACAGTTCCAACTACTCGCCCGACCTGGCCAGAATCGCTGCTTCCGTTCTCTACCGGTCGCCGCTGCCTTCGCAAGAGGGAAGGCCCGTCTTCATCCTCAACGCCGCCGCTCTCCCCGACTCGCACGAAGCCGACTACGACTCGCTGCTACCTTATGTCCTTGCGCGCCTGCCCGAGGAAGACGAACTGCTGAAGGGATTCGAATACGAGGTCGTCTTCTTTGCCGGCGATGGCGATGGCTCAGCGACAAACAAGAAGCACCGGCCTGGCTGGGGCTGGTTTCTCCAAGCGTACCATGTCCTGTCCAGGGCCATGCGCAAGAGGCTCCAGCGCCTGTACATTGTGCACGAGAAAGCTTGGGTACGGATACTGACCGAGATCTTCTCAACCATTGTCAGCCCCAAGTTCAGGAGAAAGATCTATCATCGTGCGTATCCACAACCCCGCAGCGCGGAGCAATGCTGACTCCTTCTAGTATCCAACCTGACGCAGCTTGCCCGCGAAATCCAAATCGAGAACCTGCTCATTCCTCCTTCGACCTATCTTGCCGACCGTCGCGTGTGCGAACACATCTCCGCTTTCAATGGCAGCGGGAAACGAGCATTTGGCGCCCGCGCCCCTTTTCCCACAGGCAGTAATGGCAAGACGCGCTTTCCACGCGTGCTGCGAGAGACGACCAGCTTCGTGCTCATGGAGCAGAACATTACCTCGGAAGGCCTGTTTCGCGTACCACCACACTCAAGGCTGCGCGATGCATTGAAGGAAGCATACGATAGGGGCCAGAAATACATCATCTGGAAGGACAACGAGGTAACACTGCCTGTACCACCCTACCCACACGCCCAACATCAAGAGGAGATACTAGCTGAGGTGGCCCCCACCGACGCATACTCGGTCTTCATGGCAGCAGCTCTGATCAAAGCATGGTATGCATCTCTGCGCCAGCCTATTTTCCCAACCGACTCATATCGGGACCTGAAGCGACTCTATGGAGACAGCCAGGAGATTCTTGAACTCGACAAATTGACCGACCTGTTCTCGCCAACTTCGGAGTGGTCCCTGCTACCTGGCATATCCCGCGAGATCCTATGCAGGCATCTTCTGCCTCTCATGAGTGCCATAGCCGCACGACAAGAAGAAAACAAGATGACGGCCGAAAACCTCGCTGTTTGCTTTGCACCTGGATTACTGTGTGGACCTGATCAGCTTGAAGACGCCAAGATGTCCTCGATAATAAGAAGGATCTTCACCCAGGCAGTCGACATGTGGACCGAGGGGCTTAGAGAAGCATGCGGGCAGAACGACGAGGCTTTCTACAATGAGCTCGAGCTACCCAAAGACGAGAACGACTGGGAGGACCCTGTGGATGCGAAGCGTGATTCTGCAGATAGCAAAGGCTCATTGGAAGATCAGATGAGCGGAATAACGCTACTCGATAATGAGAAGATGCCTACCTATCACGAACCACAGGAAACACGAAGCGAGGCCTTACCGCCTCCTCTGCCTCCACGCTCACGCGCACCGTCGGCCAAATCCTCTGCCGATTCTGTTCAGCGAAAACCTGCACCGCCCCTTACAGTGCCACCTCGCTACTCTACCGTCATATCCGACGCGCCTGAAGACGTCGCCGAGTCACCCATAACTTACGCTGCCACCACTGATGGCTTCGCCCCACCCCGAAACGACGACAACCGTATCGGCCAACCCCCTAATGTACCACCGCGATGGAGTGCACAAACGGATGAGAAGAAGTCTGGTACGAGCAATCCAGTTCCAGTCCTTCCTATGTCAGCATCTACTCGCGCACAAGAAGATGCGCCATTTTCTCACGTTTCTTCTACTACTACTGTTACTCCTCCTACTGTTGCGCCTAGAATCAACATTCCTAAGAGGAAAACCCTGACTGCGATGCAGATTGACAATGTCTCCAAGGCCGTCGTCGCACAGGATGAAGCTCACAAACACCCCATGGGCGGTCTGGCGCTTCCAGGTCTTACAGGTAATTACTACAGCAACAACTCTATTGCGAAAAGAGGTCCATCCTCAACATACGCATCGAGCGAGGGCGTGAGTTCGCCTCAATTGACGTCTCCCCAAAGCGCAGTCTCAGCACCAGCATCAGAACCTGCCTTTCGCCGTCCAAGCATTCCATTCTCCGCAACATCATCAACAACAAGCCGTAGTCCCAGTATCAACTCACTCGCCCGACCCGTATACCCGGTGACGCCTCAAGTTCCCATTATCAACGCACCCACCAAAGCATCCACGCTCCCCATCCCGGCTGCTGCGCCCCGTCTGCGTACCCCGAGTCCAAGCCTCATGCAACGCATGCCCAGCTTCGAGAACTTCGCCAGAGATCAATCAAAGAAAGAGGACGCAGACGCCGAGACTGGGGTTGCAAGAGGCCGAACATTGAAGCCAAAGAAAATGAACCTGAAAAAGCAGTCTGTCGAGGACCTGAGGCGCTTGTATGAAGAACGTGCTGGGACTGCTAGTGTGCTTGTCCAGACTGCAAAGCAAAAGGGTGTTTGAGTGTGTTGCTAGTTTTCAGGGTGAGGTGTAATGTTGAGTCGATGTCGCCGGCGTGCTGCATACTTTGCCGTTAATTGGGCCTGTATATTTTCCCCCGGCTTTTCCTTCATTTAGATCTATACCCTCTCATATCTCAGCATTTCAACTATATTACCTACACATGTCTCTATGTAGCTGCAATGTGTTTAATACAAACATTCATGTTCTTGTACCTGCCATTATATTCTGTCTCATTGATTCATGCGCGCAGATAAAGATAAAGAGGCACATGGAATGGACCTTGGATACACGGAACACATGACATTTGCCTACTGTTGCTAGTCTCTCAATTGCACATCCGTACGAGCTCTCAGTCCACCGACCATGAACGCCTTCATTGAGAAAATGCACTCGTCGTTCAGTACCTGTGCGCCTTAGCCCCGCTAAATGATGCCGCTATGCAACGCCACTCGAAATCCATCAAGCCTCGAATGTATGAGCTTCTTCCGATAAAGCTCACCGAGCCAACTGCTGCATCAAATGAAAAATGCTCCCATCCTCGATCTTGAAACCATCCATCTGTCAACTCATCGGTCCTTGGTTTCCGTTCGTGTTCTGCCACCATCCCGGGTCGTACTCTTCTTGCGTATGGTGGTGCCCCTCATGTGTCGTTTGTGGGTAGCTCACATGTTCTGTCGGCTGCGCGTAGCTCCCTCGGTGCGCATACCCAGTGTCTGCCTGGCTATGCGGGTTGCCGTACACACTGCCTCCCATATTGTGATTGAAGCCGTTGATATGGCTCGATCGCCAGTCCTCGCTGATCTTGAAACCATCCCGACCAAGACGATCGCCTACGTCTGTGTTGTGGAGAACACTCTCCAGGCCCATCGGACTTATTTGCTGATAGGTGTGACGTGGCAGAATCGGTCCTGGTACTCCAGGAATAGGGTTCCAAAACATGGATTCTGCCGTATCGGTAGATGGAGATGTCATCGCCGTGGACATGTTGGGTGCGGACGACATGGGCTGCGAGTACTGATATGTCGGTAAAGGCATTCCTGTGTTGTAATTATGATGGGTGGGTGTGTGCCCTACAACAGGTGATGGTTGGTGTTGGCTCGATACCACACTACTCGGCCTCGAATTGGCGGGATGTGTAGCCAATTGCAACCCTGGTTGAGGAGCAAACATCGACAGGCTCTCCCTCCTCTGAGTAATAGGTGGATGGAGGCGGCCAGGTCCTATCCGATTGCCGGTAATAGTTGTTGTATTGGGAGGTATCATAAGAGGATCTGTCGGAGGACTGATAGTACCTTGGGGCTTGTTGGGGTCACTTGTCGGTATCAACGAGGAGTTGCCTAATTCTTCAGGAAAGGGCAACTTCCACGTCTTCGCAAGGGTGTATATGACGCGGAAACTCCTCGCCCCGAAATAGTGACATTCGTGAAGATCGTCTAGGCCCTGCATGCCTTCGATGAGGTTTTGGCGAGAAATGCTGTTATCCTTTGAATATAGCAAGTGCACAACACAGACAGTGAGTAATACGTGTGGTATGAGCAGGTGAGCTTGACGAAAGTCGTAGAACTGCCGGTAGATCCGGACAAGTTCAGACACTTTGTTGGCCGCATCTACGCAGATGTCGCGGGGGCGTATATCGGAATGAATAAGATCGACTTTGAGCAGAGGCCGGAAAAGGTGCACGATGATGGTCCAATAAAGCATGCTACGTGTAGTGTCAGTTCGGTTCGCAAAGTAAGCATGGATGTTCAGACATACTGTAGTACCAAGATGTGTGGCTCGGGTTCCTTCTTTCCTTCCAGGCTTATCAAAGCTGGCAGTTTTCTATACCAGGCTTGGTATTTATGATAAAAATCAAGCAGTTTACTGCTCGTAAGTCGCTCTTTTGGCGCAAAGAACATGTGGTTGTTGTCATTGACGAGCTCCACGAGTGATGTGAATTCCTGGAGGAACATGCGAATGGTTACGACTCCGCCTCCTGCGATTTGTGAGGGGGCGGGATAAGCCTCAGGAAGGTCAGACGTCTCTTCCAGCATAGGCTTTTCGAGAGTAATGGCAGCTCGAGGGAGCTGAGATATGCGGCCAGTAACGATCGTCCAGATTCTGCGTCGAGTTAGCCCAGTCGGGGTAAAAGTAACCAAGATAACTCACGTATCCACAGTGAAGCAGCCCCAGAATGTGACCTTTCTCACTTCGATCTCACTTGGTGTCAAGCCCAGCGCAGAATTGGCGCCATAGTTCAAGTGCAAACCAAGCTCAACACACATACGAAGACACCTTCCCATGTAGGAAAAGCCTGAACTTTCTCTCCCTGTACTCGGCTCACGCATCGACATAATGCAGAGCGCCTGAACAGTCGTCAGGCTCGGGGTTTCATCTTCGAACAGAAGTCGCCTGGCCTCGGCAAAGAAGTGATCGCCTGCAGTACGGAAGTTGTCAGGATCCGTGCGACCTGCAGGGTCTTCTGTGAGATGACATGCATATGCGCATATAGCATTGACCAGTAGAGAGCAGCAGTACTTGTCGCGTCCCGCTCTGAAGTCCTTGTAAAAGCACTCTCGGCTGAAGAGCACGTAGAAGGGATGACTCCAGGTGAAATAGAGGTCAAGCAGCGTCTCAACAAAAGCCAGGTCATCGGTTACGTTGGTCCATGTTGACCCTTGACGCTCTGGCTTCACGCTGTTGGTACGCAGCCGCCCGCCACCGAAATTCTCATCTTCGGGTACCAGGCCTAGGCTTGCAGAATGTCCAAAGTGTCTGCTCTGGCCGGTGGATGTAACAGATGGCTTCCCAAGCAGCACACTAAGATCTGACTCGAGGCTCTGAACGTCGACGGGCTCGCTCTGCGTCAGCGTCACGTTCTTGCGCCATGTTTCAGCTAGGGAGGTGATGTCGAGGCTGGGGTCTCTTCGAATATGATTGAGAAATTCTTGGACATGCTCCTCAGGTAGACGTCTCAGCGAATTGACAATAAATTCGGCGCTCGAGGTATTCTCAGGGCTGGAGGTGGCGACAAGGGAGGCGTCGCGCTTGATCCCAGTATTGTTTGCGATCGTCGGAGTAGCCTTAGTGCGACGACTCTCGCTCTCAGCATCGTAATGACATTCAGTCTTGTAGACGGCAGTGCAAGTCGCGCACACGGGTGTACCACCGTCACACTGTAGATGAGGTGTCAGCAGGAGGGCACTTGGCGAAGGACCGGGAAAGTTGCCCGGAGAATGGCCCAAACAAGACTTGCGGATAATCCTCGCTGGTGTCGAGCCTTCCGCGGAGGCGAATCTCTAGCATCGGGCCAGATGTAGGAGCTCAATGTGGAATTGGATCATGCAGTGGGAAGATTGATGCTTACTTTGGACTTGCGTTTCCGGCAGGGCACACAGGCCGACTGGACACAGCGCCGCTTACTGGCTTTTGTGTCCTGCGCCTGTGAGTTATCTTGGTCGTCTCTGTTGTTGGAAGAGGTGGCAGTAGCGGCGCGGGCCATGGTTGATCACGAGGGGAATGAAGAGGCAGTCCGCGTGGGCTCCGAGGACGAGTTAGTTATTCCATTCTCTGGGCCGGGTAGGAGAGTAATATGATTAGCCACCAATGTCGAGGGAGAAGAACAGCGGGCTCGGATTAGGTAGCTGTGACGTTGGCGCCCGTCGCGACGTTCAACGTGCCTGCCTTAGTTTGCGTTCGGCAAGATCAAAGCCCATGGATGATTTTCGGTAGGGTGGCAAACGCAGAGGCGGCATCCAAAAGGATCGATGCGCGACCACGACGAAGAGGCTCGATTGGCCTGGTATCGGATCTAGATTGGGAGTTAAACGCCTACTGCAGTAGCCGATGGGCTGTAACAGATGTATAGGTCGCGTCCGACAGGCTGTGCCGCACGTGGGAATTCGAATCGAGGTCCCGGAGACATGGGTCAGCTGACATGTCCGGACGCGAGGGGCCTTTGCGGAGATAGAAGCGAACTTGGGACGACTCTATCGGTGGAGCCTGTTTTCGGGTACTGCAGCATCTGCTTGCGACAGGACAGAGTTTTTTGGAGCACCACCAGCATCAACGACTAGCTTCGGCATGGCGCACCGAGCTGGACGAATTTGCCATGGCTATCTTCACACGGATGATGCAAGGCGGCACACGTGCTTGTGCGCGATCTCGATGTCGGTCAGACAAGGGAGCGACACTGACAAGAGCTGCTTGTAGGCAAGAGGATAGACTGGAGGAAGAGGGGTTCGCGGAGCGTGTCCTATGTCATGTTGGCTCGCGGCTGCAAGCGAAGGGATCTCCAACAGCCAGGGTTCTTGCTTTTGGTGGAGGGGAAGGCCCGATAGCATCCGCTGCCAATGCATCCTCCTGGTCACCTCTTCTTACAGTGTGGCGACTCTGCCGGCACCCACACTGGCTTCCGCGAGGCTGGAAGTCCTTGCCGGTGAACATCGGCCTCTCAATGGGTAAAGACACCAGGTGGCGGTGCCTATTACCACTCTATCGGAACGTCTCGACTAGTCTACAGCTGCAAGCCTTATCCTACGTTTTACCGGTAAGATGCACGTCACGAAGATGGAGATTTGGTTCTACTCTTTTGCCCATTCGGCTCGCATGTGAACTATTCGTCTCGCCGACGGTTCTGTCAGCTCGGCCGAGGGTGGTAGACAAGTTTGTATGATCATGGGTAGCATCTGAACTGGTTCTCGCTGCTGAACTTGCTGTATTCCGACTCGGAATGACTTTGAGCCTTTGAGCCCATCTGTGGACCCTGATCCTGTAGAGTCGTGGCACTTTTATCTATACATCAAGTCTAATAACTTTCATCCATCTCGGCGCAAAAACATCGTACACGTGCAGCTGGCGCCTTCACTCCCGTTATACCCGACTTACATCATCCGGCCTATCAAGCGCCATTGACGGGTTGAACACCCTTTAGCGGTGGAAGCAAGCTCCTCGCGCCTTGTCTCGCCTGCTGAGCTAGTACAGCATCCATGATGACCAATGCAGCCATCATCTCGACAATGGGCACTGCACGAGGCACTACACAAGGATCGTGCCTGCCCTTGGCCTCCAACACTCCTTCTTCCTGGTCGTATGTGACTGTAGACTGCGCCTGTCCAATTGTCGCTGCCGGCTTAAAAGCTACGTTGAAGTAGATGGGCGCGCCGTTGGTGATACCACCCTGGATACCGCCCGAGTTGTTGGTCTTGGTGGTGAGCTTGGGTTTTGAGCGGTACTTGCTTGCATCGGGGTTTTCGCCTGCCGGGACAGCAGGAGCTTTGACGAACGCGTCATTGTGAATTGAGCCCGGTAGTTGTGCGCCTCCGAAGCCGGATCCGATTTCAAAACCCTTGGTTGCGGGAATCGACAGCATAGCGTGTCCCAGCTTGGCCTCCAGCTTGTCAAAGCATGGCTCTCCCAAGCCTGTCGGGCAACCTCTTATTACGCAAGTCACAGTGCCACCTATGCTGTCTTGTGCGTCGCGGTACTTGGCGATCAAGTCTTCCATGCGCTTGGTGACATCGTCGCTCGGACACCTAACGGGCAGGTACTCGTCTACCTTGTCGCGTGTAATCGAGTCGATTAGCTTGAGGTACTCTGGGTTCGTGGACGCGGTGGGGTGTTCGGGTGTGGGAGGGAAGAGGAACTCGTTTCCGATGGAGTTGGTGAATGCGATGATCTCGATACCGTAGGCTTCGCGCAGGTACTTCTCCGCTATCGCACCGGCTGCTACTCGTCCTGGGCACCATTAGCATTTGTACGGTGGTTGTGCCGGAATCCGCTCACCAATGGTCTCTCGTGCGCTACTTCGTCCACCACCTGAGCTAGCCTTCACACCGTACTTCTCCAGGTATGTCCAGTCGGCGTGGCTCGGTCTTGGGTACATGTCCATGGTCTTGTTGCCGTAGTCTTGCTTGCGCTGGTTCTCGTTCATGACCCTGATGCCGATCGGGGTGCCCAGTGTGATACCAAATTCTGTGCCAGACTGGATCTCTACGCGGTCCTTCTCATTGCGGGGGGTAGTGATGGCGGACTGGCCCGGTCGGCGGCGCGTCATCTGGGGTTGGATGTCATCCTCAGTAAGGGCCATGCCCGGCGGGCAACCGTCGATAATGGCGCCGACGGAAAGACAATGGGATTCGCCATAGCTATCGCAGGTCAGTAGACGTCGGGCAACTATACTGCGCGTATGCATACGTGGTGACCCTGAAGTGCGTGCCAAAGGTAGACATTATGGTTGTGGTGTTGGCGTGATAGTGGGGATTCGGCTCCCTTGTGAACGGCGACTAGTCAATGAGATGCGTGCTCGGTGTATCCAAAGGTCTGTGTATGTGTCCAAAGAGCGTCGGTTTAATTATTGTGTCGTTGCAGGTCCAGACGCGTGCGCTAGAATAATCAACGTCAGAGTCACTCTAGGAGTTTTATTTATTTAGCGGGGCGCGGAGTGCAGCCGTCTGGGAACCCGAGATCGGCCACCGATGGTAAGGCTGGTGTGAACCAAACGACGGTACCCTCCCATCGGAGCGTCAACGCAATGTCGCACATTCTTCAAAGTTACAATTGCGGTGCGAGGAAAGTCATTCGTTCAGCGATTGATGGGGTTGCTAATATGCAGACACCAAGATAACCCCACAGGCAATGCGAACGAGCATGGCTAGATCCCACTCCGTACGTGTACTTGAGGCATCTCAACTGCGTGATCAGATTCAGAAGAAACATGGAACAAATGGCAAGTAAGTGGGCTGTCTTCGCCCTCGGGATGGTGACTGGAGTATGTTGCTATGAGGATGTGCTTGCAGGGTCAACGTTGTCGCCCAGACAGACGACCCCACACCACATGACATGCGCTGTTCTTGCGCTGTACAAAGCGTCCGGTCAAGGAAAGACTGGCGACCACATGTGCGTGGGCGAGTGGGCCGAACAACTCGAGACGATGCCACGCGCGCGGGCGACTGCGCCTGGAAACGGGTTCCATGGTTGAGGGCGCAGATGGCAGGAGTGGCAGGAGCGGCAGTCGCATCATCTGAGTGTCAAGTAAGATGAAGGGGCGCCTAGCCTACAGTATAGTCGACGCCGACGAACATGGAGAACAGAGTTTGGTCGTGTCTGAGGGATGGACGGACAGTGGGTGGACTGGCAGGCACGAAGATCATCCGGGATTACTAGCGCGGACCCTGCCGTGACTTCTCAAGAAGTTTTGCTTGCAGCCAGCAACACGACGCCCTAAACACCCCTCTTTCCTCCATCACATCCCCCACCAAACCGCCCAACATGACTGAGTACGTCAAGGTCGAGAAGATCATCCCCAAGTTCCCGCCGCCGGCGTTCAGCGACATCGCCAAGGCCTCCAACGACGTATGTTTTGGCTCCCCGCGACGAGCTTCCCCATGGCGCCATTGCTAACGGAGCCGCCCTCCAGCTCATCAACAAGGACTTCTACCACACTGCCGCAGGTCCGAGACTCCAATTGATCCGCCTGCCCTCCCACTGACGCGCCCACAGCTGCCCTTGAGGTCAAGCTCAAGGCCCCCAACGGTGTCAACTTCACCGCCAAGGGAACCTCTGCCCACGATGGCCCCGTCACTTCCTCGGTAAGCCCGCCATTGTACGCGGAAAACCGCCATGGCTAACGCGTCCACCAGCTCGAGGGCAAGAAGTCGCTTTCCAACGGTACGACAAACGATTCCTTTCTCCCCCGCTCCACGAGCCTCTCTGTACCCCTTCATACGTCTTCCAACTTTCAATCTTATATATTCCACGTGAAGCAGCCTCCCGGCAAGGGGGGCTTTTCCGTGGCGGGCTACGGAATCAACCTACTGACAACGGACGACGCAGGCATCAGCATCACCCAGTCATGGAACACTGCCAACATGCTGGCCACCAAGGTCGAGCTCAACGACACCTTTGCCAGCGGCTTGAAGACTGAGATTCTCTCCAACTTCAACCCCGCTGCCGGCAACAAGGGCCAGAAGGTCAACCTTCACTTCAAGCAGCCTGCCTTCCACGGCCGCGCTTTCGTCGACTACTCGGCTGCTGGCGCCATTGGCACCACCGCTGATGCTGTCGTTAGCCACGAGGGCATGGTCGTTGGTGGTGAAGTCGGTTACGATGTGCAGAAGGCTGCCATCACCAAGTACTCCGCCGCTGTCGGATACACCACCCCTCTCTACAACGCTGCCGTGACTGCCACCAACTCCCTGAGCGTTTTCACCGCCTCGTACTACCAGCGCGTCAACCCCGCTGTCGAGGCCGGTGCCCGCGCTGTCTGGGACTCAAAGTCCGGCAACAACGTCGGTCTTGAGCTCGCTGCCAAGTACAAGCTTGACCCTGCGTCTTTCGCTAAGGTATGACGGTCCCTGACATGCACGAGGGCGTCTGTACTAATCCCATCCAGGCCAAGATCAACAACCTCGGCATTGCTTCCCTCGCCTACAACACCAAGGTCAACAGCGGTCTGACCTTCGGTATTGGTGGCTCTTTCGATACCCAGAAGCTGAACGAGGCCGGCCACAAGCTCGGCACCAGCTTCACCTTCGAGGGCTAAGCACCTCGAAAAGAGACATATTTGTGGAAAAGAGATGAAAGAGCTGGCTTTTAGATTCTTTTGGTTCTCGCGAAGCAGTATCATATCAATCTAGTGCTGATGAGCGAACGGAGCATACTCCTTGGGTGTGTGTGCGACAATTCGTCTCAATACAATTTACTGGAACTCTGGACCCCGATCTATATGCTCGTAGTGATGATGTATACTTACTGAATCTGTACCCCTAGTAAAGACATGGAGCGTACTGGCGTTAGTTTGTTCAAGGAAGAGAAAGGCAAGTGGAAGCTGATCAATCGGGTATGGTATGTTTTTTACTTCTTGTTGTTTCCGGTATATGCAGTGCCCAGTCATGGTCATGAAACCGTTGCTTCATTAGCGCGGAACACATAGCTTCGTTCTACTTGTTGTCACATGTTACTATGAAATTGCAGACGCTTCATGTTTGACGTGTAATTGGAGCTTAGTAGTCGTCACCGCGACTAAGAATCTCCTTGCAGTTGGGGCGAAGCACGAATGTCTGTCTTGCGTTAGAAATATCTTCAAAGCGTTGACGAATGAGACTGGCTGCTTACGTGTTCACTCTGTGCTGTATAACTGCCCTTGATATCGCAAAGCGGGGGGTAGGCCTCGACAATACCCGCGCTGACCAGGTTGTTCAAGCCCAAGAGGTACTTGTCATGGCCCATGCGATCGAGATACCGCCTGCAGAAAGGCAGAGTACCGAAGTTCTTGGTAATGGAGTTGAGGAGTGTCTTTGCTGACGAGACGCGGAGAGCGACTTTGGGTGCGTCGGCCTTTTTGGCGTAGTGAGATGTCTCCATCTGTGGTACTTGTTAGATCAAGTGTAGGCTTACTAGTAGGCGAGTGACTTACATCATCCCGAACGTATCCCTTTCCTGTGCTGCCGAATGTTTCGATAGCAAATGTCTCGCCTTCTTCCATCTTTGTCTGGTCGCCGCCCTTGACGATCGGTACAGTTTTTCCGCCGTGGATGGTGTAGTGTCCGATGGAGTGTCCGTTCAGATTCCTTATGCACTTGACGGGCAGCATCTGTCCCTTGATTTCCACCTCGTAGCTCTCCATGACTTCCTGGATAGCAGCGCCAATGTCGCTCATGCGGACGTCGATACCGGCTTCCTTGATACCGGCGTTTGTCGCAGCCTTGCATGCGTTGATGAGATTGTCGTATACGGGGTCGAAGGTCAGGGTGAACGCGCTGTCCACAATACGTCCATTGATGTGTACGCCGAAATCGACCTTCATGACATCTTCGTAGTTGATGACCATTTTGTTGCCCGCATTGGGGGTGTAATGCGCTGCACAGTGGTTTATGCTCAGACCAGTCGGGAATCCCATGCCCGCTATTTGCGCGTCACCATCCTCCAGACCCTGGTGTCCTGTCAAGGCGCGAACAGAGTCCTCGATACCCTCTGCGATCTCGGTGAGCGACATGCCCGGCTTGATCCAGTTCTGAGCCCATTGTCGAACTTGACGGTGGATCTCTGAGCCTTTGCGGTATTCGGTGAGGAAGTCGTTGTTCATGCGGTCGAGGTGGCGCTTCTCTTCATTGGTGGTCCGGTAGGCGTTCTCGTTGACGTATTCTTGGATTTCGCCCTCGGGGTACGAATCGTTGGGGAACAGCTCATCGATGCGAACTCGTGGCGGTGATGTCTGCACCTTGGGCCCTCCTGCGCCGCCTGCTGCGCCAGCCTTCTTCTTCTTTCTGGGCTTCCTCTTCTTCTTCTTTTTCGCAGCGCCTTCGCCGGCTTCTGGTGCTCCATCCTCGGCCTCGTTGTCATCGTCTGAGTCTTCGTGATCCGCATCGCCTGTGGGCTTTTCGCCGTTCTCCGTTGTACCATTTGCTGGTTTGCCGTTGGTGTCGTCCACTGTACGCTGTTAGGCGATGTAACGCGAGAGGTAGCGTTTCCATACACTTCATGTTGGCGACTTCGTCCGCTACCTTGGCCGCCATGTTGGCCGTGTCGAGAGTATAATAGTGCGTGTCTCGTGGACAATCTCGAAATTTACGAGCGTCTCGAAACGCCCCGCTAACTGACGCCGGTGGAGTGTCGCCCACTGACTGGGTTCTGAAGCTAGGCCATGCTTGTCTTAGCCTCGGGAGCTTGGCGATGACGTCCTCCATGCGCGCCGAACATTCACCCAAACTCATGTTTCTGCATGGGCACCCTCACCTTCGGATATTGGTAATGGGCAATGCCACCCCGCCCATCTAGCCTACTGCGATCAATCGCTCAAACGTCGACTTCTCGGTTGTCGCGCATATCCTCGCCATACATCTGTCACTCATGTCTCCGTCGCACGGGTCCCGCTCTTTCGCGGCGCATACAAGTCTCGCAGTTCCATGCTACGGCCCCACGATACGCGGACGCCCTAGTCAATCATTACGAGACGCTACACCTCACTTCGGCGGCGTCTGCTTCTGAGATCAAGCGCCAGTTCTACACGCTCTCGAAGAAAAACCACCCGGACCATAACCGCAACGACCCCGAAGCCTCCACACGTTTCGTCGCAATCAGCGAGGCATACCACGTTCTCTCTGTACCAGAGAAGCGCGCGCAATACGATGCACAACTAGAGCACTCGCAAAGACAATCACGCTGGGGAGCGAGCAGGAGTGAATATCCGCAAGGGAGTTACAGTTCCGCTGCATATGGCTCAAGGCCGGCCAGCGGGCTGAACAAAAAGCGCAGCACCTTCAGAGGGCCACCGCCCTCATTCTATAAGGCCGGTGGCTATGGACGTCACGGCGCGAAGCGAGCCGAATACGCATATTCCAACGCACAGGAGAATGGGGAGGCTTCCAGGCATGCTGGTCAAGAATCCTACGGCGAATGGGGTGGATTTGGCCCTGGTCAGCAGAAACAAGGGAATCAAGTTCCACACTTTGACAACGTCAGGCACAAGGAAACGCAGGACAACGTGAACGAGCATATTTGGGCTAGGCGGAAAAAGCTGCGTAGGAACATCAAGGTAGAGGAGGAGTGGGAAAAGGGCAACATGATTGTCAACTTTCTCGCGGTTTCTGCTGTTATCGCCATGATTGGGATTACGGCCAAGTTTTTCGAGAGCCGGCACGAGTCGCATCCACGTAAAACTAAAGAGAGCGCTTGAGCTAGTGGTGTAATCGCTATCTATCCCGGCGAAGAAATCAGTATGAAGATTAATCATGTGCGCAGAGAATTTCGAGGCCAACGTGAACGCTACATTCATTGATCTACCGTTTGTACTGCAATGTAGGCTGTGAAAGAGACACGTCTGGTTCCGACATTGTATGAGGTGCCGCCGCTTGATCTACTAGCGACCTGCACATCTCCTCATATTCTTCTCGATTTCGTTCCGATTCGCTTGGACGTCTCCATCCATCTTTAGATTTATTACAATTCTCTAGGCGTTCTAGAGCAGGCCTCAAAAGGTTCCATAACAAGTATGGCACCGCACGCGTCATCATGCAGGCTGGCTCCTGCTTCGCGCCATGAATGTACATGGTCCAGTCCATGCTCGATTCTGGTGAATGCTTCCGAAATGCGCACCCGCTTTCGAGCTCAGTCGGTAGTCGCAGTAGTCCCTCATGATGTAGTCGACTGAAGTAGGTCCATATCGGCTGGAGGAAGAACATGTGTACCCACCAACGCGGCACGATAATGCGCGTATCATAATCGCTGCGACCAGTTGTTGCATCCAACTGGTAGTAATACGTAGTAATCTTGCCCGGATAGTCGATAGTCCAGATGTTGCCGCCGAAGGTATGACGCTCCCAAGCATTCCCTAGTTCGGGATCGGTGTCAGCCAACTGATAAAGAGGGTCGCCATGGGTAGTCGTGGGTCTACAAATATGTTAGTGGCAACTCGCAATGAACATGTTCAAAGATCGACTTACGAGGATGAATTCTCGATGCTGCTGCGATGATACCAGACGGCATGGGCAAGTTCGTGGCAAAGAGCGATAGCGATTCTCAGGAAGATCGCCTCTTGATCGTATAGAGACCCATGATTGATAACGTGACGGAGTGCGTAGAGGTGATGAGTATGGAGCTGGATCCGTGGACAGTATACAATCTCGGAAACACTCGCGCCTTCGCCGAAATATGTCATGGCATCGAATTGGAACCCGTCCTCGTCAAGTTCATCAAACTCGAGCCTTAGATATCTCGGCAGGGTGATGTCAAGCGTTTCAGTCGTCATCAGGTGAGCTGTTTGAGTTGCCTCATATGCCGATGGAGCAAGATAATACCTTCGCTTCTCCTTAAGATACTTGAGTTCCCCATGAAGGACATAGTTGTGGAAAGACAGGGAGGATGCTTGCCTAGTAAGCTGCGTAGCAATTTTCAGAGCAGGTAGTAGCTGCAGGTAGGTCTCGCAGCTTAAGTTCACCCACTGCGCTTGCTGGAATAACGGATGTATGTCTTCGCAAGTAGCATTTGTGGGCGTTATGCTGTTGAGAAATGCCAGTGCCGGCCGATGGCGAGCAATATCAAGACTTGTAGAAACATCGGGAAGTGACCGGAGGTATCCATAAGGGTCCGGAGTGGGTCGAGTTTCATCGGGCAAATCCAAAGCGCGCATGCAGCAGTGCGACATGGTTGAATAAATATGAATGGTATCCTTCTCGACAGCGGATGTCTTGGACAGATAATATAAGAAGAGACAAATCGGGAATTTGGCTATCAGAAGGGGCTACCAGGGTTCGCGACACTCTACCCATGGACCTGCACTGAACGTCGTGACGTGCAGCCAACCATCTATTCAGATGCTAGTCCACCACAATCTTGTCCTTCCATCAACTAGTCTTCTTCGTTATGCGATAACTGCATGCGTCAGCTGTGGCTCATCACATAGTTTCTACACTTACAGGAACAGCTTTTCCCTCGAGTATACCTCCTTATCAGGATCATCGTCCACCTCCTGCACGTGGAACATCTTTCGCGCCGTCTTCATGAACGTCAGATCTGCCCGTCTCCTCCTCTTGAAGCAGAAATAGCACACAGTCTTATCGCCGATCAAGTCTTGTAGGGTCTTTTGCAGCAACGGAAAAGCAGGCTCGAAATATACACAATCCGCGGCCAGGATGATGTCCGGGTGTGCTGGTAGCTGTGATGGCGTCGGCTCTCCCCAGTCGTATATCGAGGCGCTGACACGAGGATCCAGAGCGTTCAGCGTGATGTTGCGCTTCATGAGTTCGAACATCGGCTCTTGATCCGTGATATGTAATGTGGTGTCGACTTTGCATCCTATCGCGACCGCCAACCCGACGAGCCCGCCTCCGGCACCAAGCTCGACTATCTCTTTACCTGCGACATCCTCTCGATGTTTCCGCAGCATGTATTTGCTCAGTACCATACCGGCCGGCCATAGTTGACCGCCGCAGCCATTTTTCAGGTCCTCATGTAGTTTGAGTGGGGGTGACAGTAGGCCGTCAAAATCTATCTCGGAAGCGCCCGCAGGTTTGATAGGGGCGGGAGGAACAAGGTCCTGACTGACACCGAAAAAATCGTTCTCTTCGCTATCCGACATTTTTGGCGCGCTGATCAGGAACCGTGGTCACATTTCATCAACATTGGATGTGCCTCTGCGTAGGCTCAAAACGGCATTAGCGTTACCGGATGTGGGAAAGCGCCGCCCCAGGTCTGCGATCGAGGCCTTTGTGACACTCCATCGACATCTGGTGCCGGCACTCCATCGAATTGTTAAATTACCATGTTCGCGTATGAAGCGCCGCAAAAGCATATCACAAAGTCACGAGCATCAGAAAGTGGTGCTAAACATGGCTTCGGCTAATGCACCTTTCACCCGGCCTTCCTGTTGTTGACCATGGAGAGCCTTCCTTATCTTATCGTCGCGCAGCGATCGACACGATCTCCTAGTTAAGCCAATGGCGTCTGCACATACTGCCTATCAAGCGCCTCAATGCTGGGCACTTGGGAAGGGAAGGGAAGCGGACACCGGGAACAGGATACGCTCAGCTGAGGTGGCTTGCTTGTACCTGCTGCAGCTTCAACCCTTGCCCACGTCTTCCCCGCTGCATAGCCTCGTACTCACTACCTGCATCTCTATATCCACCGTTATAGCAAGAATATTGACCTTGAAACGGAACTTCTACTAAAAACCTCCACCATGGGCTTGCCCACCGAGGTCCTACAGGCCTGGGAAGCTTGCGACCGTACTGATACACTCTTCGTCCTTGTCTGTTCGGTCTTCTGTATGTATACCTTTCACGACTATTCACTACATTGACTAACCTTGTCAAGGCTGGGGTATCATTCCAGCTGTAGGCATAGCTTATTCAGGTTACACTACACGCTCCAATTCTCTGGCAGCAGTTATGCCAGCCATCCTAGCAGTGATCGTCTGCTCGATACAATGGTTCCTCATTGGATACACCTTGACATACGGAGAAGGAGGAGCTATCTTTGGAGATTTCAAGTACGCTTTTCACAAAAATGTGCTAGCAGAGCCTGTTGGTACCATTCCAGCAGTACTATTTAGCTTCTTTCAGTTAGTATTCCAGGCCACAGTTTGTGCCATTGCGGTTGGCGGCGCGTGTGAGAGAGGGAGAATACTGCCACTGATACCATTCATATTCGTGAGTCCTACTTGTAGAGCGACGGCATACCTGTGAGCTTGACTGACAAATGATAGCTTTGGTCTACCTTCATCTACAACCCATTAGCTCACATGGTCTGGGGTGGAGGATTCCTTATGGACCTAGGCGTTCTAGATTTCGCAGGTGGTACGCCCGTACACATCAATTCCGGAGCAACAGCAACGGCGATTTCCGTATACCTTTCATACCCTTTGTTCCGCTCGCGCAAGTCCTCAACCCGTACACCAGCGCATTTGGTCATCCACCGGCCGGTCAATTCTCTTTGCCAGCTTCTCGCGATGATTAGCATCTGGGGCTCATGGCTCGCTTTTGACGCTGGCACCACTCTGGCGTTCAACTTCAAGTCAGTAATGGCCTTGTGTGTCACGAACCTCTGTGCTGCCAGTGGGGCGCTCACGTGGATGCTCTACACATATGTGGCAAGTAATCGCCTATGTACGAACTGCATGTGAGACAAACACTGACTTCGTACACCCATCTTTAGGAAGTTGGGCGCTGGAGTCTAGACTCATGTTTCATGGGCGCCATCTCTGGACTCATTATGATCACACCTTCGGCAGGTTTCATTGATCTACCAACAGCCTTCTTTTTCGGGGTGCTCGGTGCACTATTCTGTCGTCAAGCGCTTCGCATAAAGTTTAGCGACTTCGCTCGACGCTGGAGATGGGTTGATCACGGCGACACCTTTGCGACACATTGCCTTGGTGGAATTTTAGCAACGATTTCGACAGGCTGCTTTGCTAGGAAAGAAGTCGCTGGATATGATGGAGTCACAGAAATTGTTGGTGGAGTATTCTTCGATGGGAACGTACGCCAGCTCGGTATTCAGGTTGTGGAGGCTCTCGTCGGATTTTCATGGTCTTTCATCGGAAGCTATGTCGTGTACGCGCTCATTGACTGTGTGCCGGGCTTCGAAGTGTTGGCTGAAGACAAGTAAGTCGCATTGACGATTGGAAAGATGGGGCTAACAGACGTTCAGGGACATCATTGCAGGCCTGGATGCAAGCCAGATGGACGAAGAAACGTTATGGACCGAAACACAGAAGTACTATCCCTATGCCGAGCGCGAAGGCGAATTGCATCTCGAATGACAGACTGGAAGTGTACAGTCTACAAAGATGTGAACCAGCTGTACAGTGGTGCACAGAACAGTCACGGCAAGATGCATCGTAATAAAATCTCAAGCACATCAATACTACTCATAAAAAAAAACAGAAATCACCCGCAAGTCTATTGACGTAACGCAGGGTCGTTGTGTTGACGTTCGTAACTCGCTTCAAATCCATGTAGCAAACCCGCCCTTCCGTCATACCATACGTCCCCAAGCTTTAAGTACACAAGATAAGCACCCATTCGAAACGCTTAGCTGTTTATTCGCGTCTTCGTCCCGCACCCAAGTCTCCTAGCATACTTACGCAAGCACCCACAGACTTCGCCAAGCGTCGTTCCTGGAACATGCCGTGGATCAAAACCATCACCTGCGTAATCGCGAAACCTCCCATTCGTCATAGTAATCTCACAATATGGATAAGAGATACTCCGGATGCGCGCGTGCATTCAAAGTGTGCTGAAGCTGGGATGGAAGCGTTTGCCAAGACATGTCTACGCGTCTTCTTCGGAGGAAGCTAGCGGTTCTTGACCCGCACATACGTAAGGCACGTCAACAGTAGCGCAACCAATCTAGAAGCATGTCAATGAGCTTTGTGGACTAGACTGCAAGTTCTAGGGCCCATCGCCTCTCAAAATCGTTTAGCCTCGCGCTTGGGTACCCACTCTAGACATTACAGCCCTTCCCAGTATAACACAGACAGCCACGTAAGCCTCCAATCAGGAACCACGCAATGGAAATGGGCTGGATTTAGCATAGAGAACTGTTTCAGCGGGAACACTGACGTTGACGCTCGGCGTGGAGATGCCGATTGTGGAGATTCAGAGGTTGGGAGAGGTATCGAAAGAATAGACAGGTCATACACAGTTGCCCGACAGTGATAAAATCTGAGAGAGCAAAGATATATGTAATAGATGCTCATATAGTTAAGGAGAATGTTTCTCAACATTACCACCAACCATACAGTACGTAGTCCAACAACAAGGCCAACCGACACAGATGAAGCTTTCAGCGGCGGGCCTAAGCGTGCATGGGAACCCGCCTGCTTCCAGACAAGCTTCGAATTCATGGTTTCGCCAAGACTGAGGACACTACGAAACAATACAATGTCTTGCGTATGCTTGTGACGACTCGTACAGGTAGAAGAGAAACATGCAGGACAGTGGGCCTAAGGCGTAGAGCAAGGGTAGGGGGACGAGTACCATGCCTCTGTTTCGTTTCCCCTGTCGACATCGCGATCCAGACTTGACATCGAGGCATCCAAACGATAGATATAAAGCTCCTGGTCGAGAGCAGTGCAAGCCTTCACCACCATCACTTCTCTTCGCACCCTCGACCCAACAAGTATCTTCCCATCATGAAGCTCACAGCTCTTCTCAGCGCCGCCCTCCTTGCGCAGAGCTCTCTCGCTCACCCAGGCCAGAGCGCCGCAGAGCATGCCCAGGAAGCTGCTGAGCGAAGAGCCTACCTCGCGAACAACAAGCGGTCTCTTGCCCACTGTGCTGATACACTGAAGGCGCGTGGTAACGATATCGCTATGCACGTCCGCCGCAGTGCCATGGTAGAGAAACTTCGAGCCAAGCGGGCTATCGCTCAAGGTACACTCCCTCTCAGAGTACGCTGATGGCTGGATACTGATATGTCGCACAGATAAACCGTACCTCCGGATCCGCGACCTCGATACTGTGCTCGCCACTGATCACAAGTCAAACATGACTGGCATTACCGCCGATACTGATCCCGCCACCCTCTTTGCAGGAAACAACTCTTGCGTCCTTACACCCGAGGTGACCCAAGGCCCTTACTGGGTCGAGGGCGAACTCGTGCGTGAGGATGTTACCGAAGACCAAGAGGGCATCCCCATGACACTGGATATCCAGATCATCGACGTGAACACGTGCGAGCCTGTTCCTCAGGCTTTCCTCGAGATGTGGCACTGCAACGCTACCGGCGTATACTCTGGTGTTGTAGCGCAGGGCAACGGAGTTGGCGAGGACGACGAGTCCAACTTGCAGAACACGGCGTTGCGTGGCATCCAGCAGAGTGATGAGAATGGCGTCGTTTCGTTCCAAACTGTCTTTCCAGGGCACTACACTGGACGTGCTGTAAGTGCTTACAGGTTTCTATCACCCTTGTTCTGAGTAAACAGGAACTAACTCGAGACAATGTTGTAGACGCACATTCACGTCATGTCTAGACTCAACGCGACTGTAAACGCCAACTCGACCCTCTCAGGCGGCCACATCACACACGTGGGCCAGATGTTCTTCGACCAAGATCTCATCACTCTCGCGGATACAGTGGAACCGTACGCCAGCAATGAACAGGAAGTCACTTCAAATGCCGACGATTCCATTCTTGCGGAGGAAGCTGCGGATGTTGATCCATTTGTGGAGTATGTCATGCTCGGCAACGACATCTCAGAGGGTCTTTTTGGTTGGCTGGCATTTGGCATGGACTCTGCCAGCGCTTACAACATCACCCCAGCGGCGTACTGGACTGACGAAGGTGGCGTCGAGAACGAGAACTCTGGTGGTATGGGTGGTGGCCCGGGTGGTGCTCCTCCCTCCGGCGCTATGCCTTCTGGCACTGCCATGCCTACCGGTGCCATTCCATCGGGAAGTACTAGATAGACCAGAGTAGTTCGAGGAAAGATTGAAGCGTGGAGACACGGTGCTTGCAGGACTAAGTAGGGGGGTTAGCAGTGGTATTTCGAAGGGTGCTAGAGTTTTGAACTGGGGGAAACCAACTTCATCCACTCGTTTGAGGAAGATTCTTTACCTTTATATTGTGTACCACTAGACAAAATCGTCTCACCCCCATTGTGCCCTGAACTCCGGTTTTCCTCGTGTCGATGCTCCGCAGGATGATTGACCGGAAGCTCAGCGGTGAACATTGACAGAAGCGCATGCGCCCCATATGCCTGCATTCCCAATCGCATCATATGAACTTGGACATCTCACTCTTCGAGTGCCTTCAATCCGTCGACCAACGCGCCAAAGCTCTTGACCCTAACATGCTTCTTCGGATCCTCACCACTCCCTGCATCTTTAGCATCATGTACCATGCTCTTCTCTAGCTCGGAATCCAACTGCCTTTGGACCTGTTCGCGATCCAACACCTTTCTGGCCTCGTCGAAGCCTCCGATATCCCTCACGCTCTTGAACCCCATCTCCCTTAGCCTTCCCAGCGCAATACCCGAGCGTCTTCCACTCCGACAATACAGCGTAATTCGATCGTCTTTTCCCACATTTATGCCTTTCGCTGCGTAGATTTCGGGTAGTTGATCGATGACCTGGTATTCAATGTTTACGGTGGGTGCGATGTCGGTGGTAAGGTAGCCGGTCGAGAACTCGGCTGGGGAGCGGACGTCGATCAAAAGGTCTTGGGTGGTCATCGTGGTCATCGGCGTGCGCAGTATGGCGTGGATTGGTATAGACGTGGGGAGAAGAGAGGATATCGGGGCAGTTATGCGACGCGATGGCGGATGGAATGAGGGTGGAGGGGTCGCTGCAATCGCTAGCTTTAACCCCACATGGAAATCCCACCCTGAAGCAGCTGCCATCATGATCTGCCACGATGTATTCTAGCTCTATCACACGACAATCATACACACTGCCTTTTATATTAGATGTCTTTTAATTTTCTTCTTGTATAAGGTGCTGTCACAATGCGAATAGATGGTAGTTGGTTTGAGAATTTCTTTGATTCAGAGAGCTGCAGTCCGGTAGACGGCTCAGTACATGGTTCTATGGGTACGAAAGAACGTATTTTGTCTTCCAGTGCCCATCGTGTAATGCTTTTAACCGCTAATCGCAGCAACACACCGTTTGCTGTAATAGCGACTTCTTTCCTCTTCCTAACGCCAAAGACCTGATTGATACAGGCTCCCAAAAGCCCCAATGGGTATGCAAAAAGTATGAAATGTTGCGCAGATACCTGTGATCTGTCTTTGCAGAGTATGCAGAATACAAATGAGCCCACCCGGAAAAGAAATCGCTGAAGTGGTATAGAACAAACAAAAGGAACTCGGGCATTGGTATCGTAAGTGTCCGTGACATAAAGGACAAGAATAGATGCAGTGTAAACGCAAACATTAGGGTATGTCGGTGATCAGGCGCCATCCAGAGGCGGTCGATGAAGAAAGGCGCAATGAAGCGCAGTACACATGTCTATGAACCCTTGAGGTTCGCGGTCGAGAAATTGAAGTTGAGGAACTCGAACTTGTCTTTCGAATTGGTTCGGCTCTCTGCTGAGAATGTGCTTTGTGCACTGTTGTCGATGGAGGGCGAGCCTCTCGTAGAGTGTTGAGCTTCACGAGGCTCAAGAAGCAGCGATCGGCGGTAGTAGCTTTGCACGTTGGCCTGGTCGCTTGCGTGCATTCGCTGGATTTGGCTCTCCATCCAGTCCTGCATTTCTGGTATGGCAGCCAGTCGGTAAGGAACTTGGAATGATTGGAGCTGGCCGATGATCTTAGCTGTCTTCATGTGTTTGTCGAAGTTGATGACGGAGACGCTGTCAGAACCGGAATCTCCGGGGAGCTGTCGTGTGGTGCCATTGCCGACGTCGATAAACGTAAGATCGGTAAGGTAGATACCGACGAATGGAATGCATGGCGCGACATGGTTTTGCAGACGCTGTCGGAGCACAGCATAGTTACGTCCTACGTCGGTAATTGCCTTCAGTTCATCTAGGCGAGCCTTCGTTTTCGTGGACACAATTTCCCATGTACGTTTGAGACGCATGACCATGGATGAATTGAGCGAGCAGATGATGGCCATCAACGAGTCGTAATTGTTAAGCTCCAGGCATTTTGCCGCAACTTTGACCCACTGCTTGATAACAACAGCACGCTTCTTTGCGTCCTCGAGCTGCAGGATGGTGTCGGCAACTAGGTTTGCCAGGTCGGTCGAAAGCGTCGACATTGCTTTGACGTTGCGAGCCTTCGAATTCTTCTTCTTGGTCCATTCCAGGGCAAGAAGTTCTTCGGGTTGGATGGCACAGAAGAGCCTGGACTCGATAATGGTGAATTGTCTGGCAAGTTCCAAAGGATCGAAGTCCAAGATGCTGCATTGCGTCCTGCCCTCTTTGCTACCTCGCAGAGCGTTGAGTTGGCTCTTAGTCACAATTGGGGACGGCACATTGCTATCCGCAAGAGTGAACGCAGGGTTTGAAGCACCTGTCTGACTGAGCGACGATACCAATCGAGGTACAAGAGCACCAGCCCTTACTTCCGTTACCTTGGAAGTAAGCTCCGCAAGTCTTTTGCCAGCAGCAGGCATAGCAGCCCTAAGCTTTCCGGTGGCGAACGCGAGGATGACGCCTAGAGCAACAGCGTCGCTCTCGCCACACCAATGGCTTTCCAGCCAACCCTTGAAGACATTGTAGACACGAAGACGTACCGGCACACCCACGGTCTGGCTGTTACCGATGTAATCAAAACGGTCGATCAGGCATTGCGCGAGGTCGAGTGGCGTGGTAAAGAGGCGGAACGTCAAATAAAACGCGTTGACGAAGACGACATCTGGGGTAGATTCGAAGGTAGTCAGCTGTTCTACAAGCGCTGGGAGGGAACCACCAGAGATTTGGCCCTCTTTGTTGTAGATCAATTCATGGACATAGGTGGTCTCCAATAAGTGCTCTTCGCCAGCAGCGACATCTTCGCTTGCTAGAGATCGGAGCTCAGAGGAGCTGCCAAAGCTGCTGATCAAGGTTTGACAACTCTCCTTCTTCGTGGGCGAATGATCCGGGGTAGTGGCACGTGTGGACGTGTGAGAGAGAATGCTTGCAGAATCGCCTTGTGCACTGAAGTAGGTGCTGCTCCCATCGTTTACTGAAACGTAGACGCTGTCAGTTTTGGTCGAACCGGCAAAACTTTCCTGTGTCGTGCTCAAGGGACTATCGGCGGAATCAGACGCATGAGGTGGAGCCAGAACCGGAGTAGGCACCGCATTGAGAGGAGGTAATGATGACCGGGACGATCTGAACGACACTGCGGTTGGGCTCTCGACTATTACGGCCTGGGACGAAGGCTGAAGGCTAAGCCTGTTGGTTTCGAGTGGTGATGGTTGCGGCACCTCGGGTAGTGGCTTTGACTCTGAGATGACTAGTGGTGGAGGCATTTCGCGTTCCTCAACTGGCGTAGCGGGTAGTGGCTTGTTGGTCTCCAGGACGGTGTCTGTAGGCTTGGGCGATGCGGACCTAGCTGTGGACTCCTGGTTGTCTGCGTCGGGTTCTTGAAAGATCGTTTCTGAGATCCCGAGACCAGCAGGTTCGGCTTCGAACTCGAAATCGCCAATCCTTTCGATCACAACCCTAGCCTTGGTGACGCAATCACCAGCAGAACGCACACAGCTTGTAGCGGCAGCCACGATCTGCTTCCCTGCTTCAGGCGCCACCACCTCTTCAACGTCGGTATCGGCGTTGATGAACATGTCCTTGGTCGCTTGCACTAGTTCCGTCAAACGGGTGTACATGGTGTCTCGTGCTTCTGCCAGTTGTTCGGATCGTCGCGAGTCTCGTTCCCATACTTCCTCAACAACTTTGAGAAGTTGGCGGCACGCAATCACAGAGTGCTGGGTAATCTGAGCAAGTTCTTCCGAAGACCGTGATTGCAGGTGCAACCCAATAAAGGAGCCGATGTAGCCCAGGAAAGCGTCGTGCGCGGCGTTTAGCCTCTCGGTGGCTAGGTTTCCTTTGCGCGCACTTGCTGATTTACCGGTGTACGACAAGCGATGTGTCATGGAGATACGTTTCGACTGCACTGAGGAATGGGAGGGGAGTATTGGTGATTGAAGTGAATCTGTCTCCGAGGGCAGCGAAAAGGCGACTGATAGGCGGTTCAGGTTTCTCTGCGGCTGAGCAGTGGTGGTGTACCAGTCGTCGTGCACTGATGGTGCACCTTGCGTAACCGGAGAGTCGCATTCGTTCGCCGAAAGCCTGTTCTCGCCCGAGGGGGCTGATATTGCTCGTGGTTCCACAGCAGCATCGACCGAGTCGGACGGCGGGGTGAGTGGTCGATGACTACTGGCGTCGCCAAGCTCGAAGAGTGACAGCGCCACTGCGTCCGTCGTCCAGATGTCAAGGAAACGCACGGCCCGAGTCACCAACTTGAATGATTTGAACACAAGCTCGTCCATGTGTTCGAAAACGGGCACCTGCAGCTCGTTCGACTGCAGGGCTTCTTGCAAGGTCTTGGCCGTCTTGACGAGTGTGGAAAGATCTCCTAAGAGAGCTTTCCGCATGCGCCGTAGACTTACGTGTGTGAGGATGAGGCGTGAATCCTTCTGCAGGCACTCAGTCCGTTCCTGTTCGGAGTCAGTAATCGGGACACAAACACAATCTATACTCGTCCACAAGCTTCACTTACGAGGAAGAGGCGGACGCCAACAATCATGCCCTTGACATAGTCTTGTCTCGAGAAGGCACCGAGATCGCCATTCTCTCCATCGCGGACCAAATCCCACAAATATGTTAACGCGGTCAGAAGATTCCGTATGATGGGATTGTCATAGGGTTCGCAGTAGTTGGTGGGCAGCCATCCGCGGGCCCCTGACGCTAATAGTGTTCCATCGGCCCAGCCATTGGGATGAACAGAGTGGACGAGGATTACATCGCCTTGATTGATGGCGACGGTGATGGACGACTCGTCGGTTGAGGACGACACTGTCGTACTCGGGCTGTAATGATAGAACGCACGGAGGTAGTTGTGGAATACAGGTTGCGGATGTTGTTGCTGTTGCAGAGCCATGGCTTCACTTGAAGTCTTCGGGGTCAGAGGTGGCGATATTTGCGACTGCGACCGACTGGAATGTGTTCCCCTTGATGAGGATTGGCGAGTGTGGCCAAAAGCCCGCGAGCGCGATCTTCCTGGTGACGATTTGTGAATGTTCAGTGGCGCCACTAGTGCGCTCGACCGCTTATCCATCTCTTCTTGCTCAGGAAAGGACGCCATGGTGGAAGAACGAAAGGTGGGTGAGATGCTAGAGTAGAATGCTCCGTCGATAGTACGCTAATTGGGCAGCATTTGGCAGATGATACAAAACGAGAGTCAATTGGCGTGGCGCAATACTTGACGTTCTGGAGTCCTGGCGTATACCGATTGCTTTGCTCGGCTGTTTGCAAGTTAATACTGTGCTGGGGCAACTCCCACGCGACAAACGGAGACTGACATACCCGACGTGACGATAGCTAGCGCTGAAGTGTGAAGCAGGTGACAGATGACCCGATGTGGATGCGAGGCCGGCGGATGGGCCTGTCGTCGAGGTGGTTGCGGCGAAAGCTGGGACGGGCGTCGTTTCCGTTACACAAAGACCGTAGCAAGGCGAAGCTCAGACACGGTCTGTCTCTCGTGAAAGTGTGCAGATGTTTGAGAGTGAAGACGCTGGAGCTAACTGGAAGGAGGGGCTGCGGCTGGGGGATGGGCCAGTGTTGTAATGGCAATAGCAGAGCAGCGAAGACCTAGAGGCGCACAAGGGTCGTGCCTGCCACTGCAGGGGAGCGTGGGGTTGCTTCCAACGGTTCGTGAGGAAGTCGCGGCCCAAGCGAAGGAAAGAGCGACCAAAAGGAAAACAGACGCGCTGCCAGCAGGTCAGGTGGGTTGGGGATAGGCGACCGAGATGCAGTCGAACGACAGGAACATTGCCCTTCTCCACAGTGGCCGGCTGGAGCTGTTATTATCACATCCCGATGGAGGATCCTACCGCCCGCCTACTCGAGAAAAGCTTCGTGTGAACAGGACAGGGGCCTTCTGTCAGGCGATGCAGGGATGTTGGGCCAGGGCTAACGGAGCGTTGGTGCGTGTGGGATGCGGCTTGCTCCCAACCTCGACTATAGCCCGCAGGCATCCTTAATCGCGGCGGCGAGACCACCGACCGTGCAGGCCAGCCAAGCCAGCGCCTGTCCCCGGCATTTCTCCCCTGCCCGCTCGTCATGTTGAGATACCGTGCATTGGCTGCATTCACCCAGCCGATCCGCCGACGGCACGACGACGGGCACAGGAGCTGGCTGTCGTCGCCATTGCCTCTCGCCATCGCCGCTGCCTGCTCATAGGCTGGCAGAGTCTTCCCCTACGCTACTGTTTGGCGCCGCGAACAAGCAGCAAAGCCGCAGCCCTCATACGCACGCTGGGTGCAATCAAAGCATAACAACATACAGTACCCGCAAAGCACGCGGACGCGCGCGGACGCGAGCCAGGACCTGCAGCATCAGGCTTGTCGACCCACCGCGAACCTTCTCCCCGGTCGCAGACTCGAGACCTGCATACGGCAAAGATCAGCCCTCTGCGTGCGCCGCCTCTAACTCGGCTTGGCAACTTCCGCCGGCTCATCTTCCCCGGCTCAAGTGCCTTGCTCCCAATCAAGTTGAATCAACCTAGCCCAATTTTCTTCTGCATCCTCCGCAGTCCGTCCCATTGGCCACATGCGTGAATATCTCGACATTGCTCTTCGTACGCCTGCACCACTGCAAGCCTCCGTCTGAATCCCCCGAACGGTCGGGACGCCGCAAAAATCGATTCGGGCCTATCCCGTTTGCCATCCGTCTACCGTACTGAGCATAATCAACCACACGAGAAGCGAAGGGCCATGCAATGATGCCCGCCCGACGTAAACGTCATCTTCGATATGGGCCTCTTGCCCGGCTGTTGTGGGATCGAGGCGACCTCCCGCCCTACCCCCACTTGCAGCAATGGATCTGCAACTGTGACGATTCTGCGCATCCTGCAGTTATGAACGCCGACCTGACGACAGCATCCCTACCGAGTATCACATGCCGGTTTGCAGAGCATTGAACTGCCTAGACATATCCCTGCTCTTGTTACCTTCAACGTCTTAAGCATCGTCACATATACCATCAGTTCACGCTTCCCATTGCCAATGGGACCTTGGTCAACAACAATATACTTTGCTGGGATGCAGCAATTAAGCGACTCCTACTTGACGACGAGCATTCCACGACCACGTCTGAGCCTGCTGACGGACAGCGTGTGGACCTCGACTTCTACACGGTGTGCATCCTCAAAGGACTGTTTCAACAGTGCATTTCCATCAATCTGCGCAGCACCGCTTCGAATGGCCGTCAAGAGAAGATGTCTTCCAAGACTGCTATATTCTCCTAGAACTCTAGTGTACGCCCTTGAACGCCCTGGCCGGCCGCTTGTCCCAGGCTTAGTCTAAACCCCCACTCCCCACTGTTGAGCGACTGTCCTGTCCAGCAACCTACTACGGCTAGACCCGGCCAGACACTCTGTGAGTCTCTTCAAGCATCTCCGCATCGTCAAAGTGAAGATGCGCCCAATCCCGACGCCGATCCCTTCGTGAAAATCCACACTCGAATTCTCCACCCCTGTTGATATGCTCAAAAGCGGCTGGCTCTTCGACTTTCATGCTGAAAGAGACTTTGATCTACACCCTTTCCTTCCTAAAGCAGCTGCAAGCGGGCTGTGAACTATCCTTCCGCGGTACAAATGCGGGTAGTTTGTTTTTCCAATATCAAACTCCAAATCGTCGCGGCTGACAACACTCTTTAACAATGCAGTATGATAATACCATCGTATGCGCAAGTGCACGGCATACAATGGGGGCAAAGTAACAGACAGACGCCACTGCTAACTTGTTCTCACAACAAAAGAAGGTGTGAGACTAGCACTGGCGGGGCGACTATTGAAAGCGGCGGAAGGTAACATACCGCCAACCCCCTTTAGCCAGGCAAGTTATTAGTAGACGTTCCCAAGGACAGTGCCAACAACGAGAACGCCGTCATTCGGTTCACGACACTCCCGTGCGCGACGGACCCTGGCCGAGTTTGGAGGATACGCGGTGACAGCGGACGGAAGCCAGCCGTGAGGGTGTGAGTCAAGATACGTTATTGAGAACTCGATCGTGCTTAGCCTTTGGGCTATCTCAACACACGGTGCAGCTTTGTTGATCGTCATTCTCGAAATCTCCCATTGTCGCACGAGACCCAAAGAGAAGTCTAGGTCGAGAGATCGACATCGCAGGCCATTCATCTCACTTCATCTCACCCTCAAGTACGAGTGGATCTTGGTACAGGCGCGGTTTTTTGTGTAAACAATTTCGAAATCCTATTTCATGGTGGTAGCGTGCAGACGGCGCAGAGAGGTGTTTCATCGTTTTGATGCCCCGGCGTAGTTCGCTCTCGGAACTACTCAACAACTCGGCCCTTCTCTCACTCGGATTTTCATCATAAACATGCCACTGAACAGCTCCCGCCTAGGAAGCTAAGGGCTGTAGCTTTGTCACCAAACTTACCAACCTCCCGACCGCGGGAATGCGTTAGCTGCCGGCAGCCAAATCGCCGACTCTGCACTGCGCCATGCAGGAACCAGCACAACGAGCCCGACGTGTTAGTATTGATACGACGTCATGGCGAACCTGCTTGCTCTCTCGTAGGATGGCCGACAACATCGACATTACACGTTGCTGTCCATTCATGGAAGTGAACTGTTTCTCTGCCACGGGCCTCACAGCTGTGCCGCAAACCCTTTCTCAGCCTCCAAGCCCGGACCACAAGCCACATGCGAAGTGCAACACCGACCCAGGATCGCGGTACGCATGGTGGATCCATTGCAGAACGGACATCACTCCGATGCAGCATTACCGAGGCTCGGTTGTTAATATCCCTTTGGAAGGACTGCGGACGTCATGTGAATAATGTTGAATGCGCCTCTGCGGCGTGGTTTACATGGACACGAGGTGGCACAGCTCCGAATCACATTCAGACGGGCGATCGATATGACCGTTGCCCCGTCTGCACAAACGAGCGATCGATCGGTACCGGTTTACCAACGAACATATCTTTTATGGTACTGCTCATGCCTACGGCTGGCGGCGTAAGACAGCCACTAAGCGACTACCAACGGCGTCTTGTTGCGCTCAAATCCGCTTATCTGGCCATCTCGTGCAAAGTAGTTAGGTGTATGTAACATCAATTACACATGACTCTGCGGCGTGAGGCGACGCCAAGTGCCTGAAATACCACCAGGGAACTTACCAGCGGATGGGAATTCAGGATGCCAAGCAATAGCGAGTACGATGCGCCCACTGTCAGCCTCACCCAGTTTGCGCATCCCTCTCGGTTGCCATGTACGCATGCGTCTCATCACGTCTTCCGATTCCACGCGCGCTCGGCTCATGCCCCCTGTCACCAAGGTTGCGTAGGGCGCGCTCAAAGATCGGCCAAACAGTCAATCCGACACCTTACGTTGTAGACGTTCAGCATACCTGTTACCCAAGGTAGAAGAGCCGTGGGTATCGTTTCCCGCGTTTGAGAGCGTTCCCAAAAGTCGCTTTCTTGATTGAATTGGAGTACTTGGAGAAACTCATCAGAGCACCTTGACGTTGCATGTTCCTCTAATATCTTGAAGGAACGACCCCTTGGTTCCTGCAGGATCTCAGCTCCGCCCGCCACGATAAATTTCTGCCTGCGGCGTAGTCATCGGTCCTCCGCTTCATCTCCCCTAGGCCTCGAAGACGCCTCATCTACGTCAGGAAAAATGGCTGTGGCTGCGACGCGATACAACGAGCTCGGGAGACCCCTGACCTACTCTTGCAGGCGGCTGGACGCCACAGCGCAATGCTGCAGCACACAGCGTCGTGCAAGTATGCAGGTCAGACCCATACTGTGAGGCTGCTTGTACCTGCATTCCCGTACACGCGGCTGCAAGGTTTCCTACATGCAACTACAAACACCATGCGTAAAACGTCATTTTACTCAAGGATTTCATACTAATGCAATTTGCAGGCTGATGGCATCACACGCATCTCCAAACCCAATTACTACACAGCAGAAACACTCATACGTTACAGCTACATCTGCATGCGCAGGCAATTGTCATTCTGAGATACTTCATCGGACAAGATTGCGCAAACACGAGTTCCCGTACAATCCACAGACCAGAGCTATCGTCTCAGTATCCGCTTCATCCCCATTCGCGGAATAAAATCCACATCCCTGTCGGTCTCTCCATGTACAAACCCGCTTCCAATCTCGCCTCTTCGTGAACCGCGCAAGGTATCCGCATGTTCATTTCACAATGTGTAGGGAAAGCTGGCGTCAGATCATACTTGAGGCGTGTGAGCCCTGTCTCACGTTCTTCTTTCTTCAGATTCCGTTACTGGAACAAGTAAGATGGTACAGAGGTGTTGAAGACTGCTATTAACACCCTGGTAAGCTATTGCAGTGGTCAAGCGGAAGGTATTGCGTATGTGGGATCTGCAGTGAGCATTGTTGGTGGTTGTGGGGGAATGTTGGTTCTGGCTTGAGAAAGAGCCTCGGGAGGGTCCGACACGAGATGTAACGTGCGCACGTGGCTATGCGAAGGGAAAAGAAACCAACGTACCTCCAGATAAACGGTATCGGGTTGCTTTTCCTGTCGCGAGGAACGACAGCACCGCTTCCAGATGTCGGTTTCATGCGGAGTTTGCTGCTTTTGGCATCAGAAGCAATGTCTTCTTGCGACACGACACAGAAAAAAACGATTCAAGGTGCAACACCACTTCGGAAAGGGCGGCAGCGCAGTTCGCAGTTCTCGACCACGTTTCGATCACAAACGTCCATCGGGATCGATTTGCTTCTCGTCATGCGTTGCGATGCGATGCGCGCCATTGTCACATTAATCACAGAACGTTGCTCCAAGGAATCTAACTATCGCGCCAGGCGGCGGACTATTTTCGCCATCGTGACCGCTTCACGATTCCGACTTGGCGACTACAATTAAGTTCTCTATATCGGATCCTCGAGACACTACTGTAGGTCGGATCAAACAGATCTTGGTACTTCGGACAATACTAACAAGATGCTAGTGTGCAAAGTATGTACTGTCTTCGCTACAACGTCGCCCGTTACAGCTCATTGCATACACGAAACCTACCTTCCTTTTTCCTTCTCATCTTCCTCACCTGTCCGTAGTCTACCCAGATTTTGGTTTCGTATCATACTTCTTTATTCCGTCTCCACACGACTCACGACCCTGGTCAGTTATGCCATTGCCTTGCGCATAGCCGCGACTCACGTACACGCATTTTTCATGCGTCAAGCCTGATCAGGCGTTGCGTGCTTTGTCACGCACAACGCGCATAACGTTTTCGTCATATTTGCTTCTTGTATCTATTGGAAGGATGCAGAGTTTACGATCTGCTACGAGTACATGTACGGCATGACGAGAAGAAACACTTGGCTGTGACTATTATCACCAGCTTGCCAGCCTCACTGCGGTGTTGCGATATAGTGTTTAGCAAAGTGGAGTAATAGGACTGCCAGGGTATATGCGCGGAGAGCGTGAGCAAGGCCAGGCGAGAACAGAAGGCTCCATCCATGTCTTCACCACGTGTCGGCTTGTCCGGACAAATGGGGAGGGGTGGGTAGAGAGTGCCTAGGATCATTCTTCGGTCATCTTGGTTTTAATTGCTGTTGTTAAGCTAACGTTTCATAGTTGACAACTCGTAAGAATGCGTGACGCAACACGCATTCGCAATGCAACATCGCGACCTTTTTCTGACATGCGCACAACAGCGTACCTGCGCTGGAGTGTTGCGCGGTGTCTAGACTGCTGCTCCCTATCACTTGCTACCTACCACCGGAAGTACATGAATCAGTTGCTTGTGCGCCGTGGGCAGTGATCGACCCCGTCACGCGCATTGCCGCCCTCCACGACACGGGCCCATCAACATGAGCCTCTCAGCCCAAGTATTGCTGAAATTTTCATCGAGCATGCACACCTTGGTATCTGCAGTCGAGACTCGGTCTGGGTGAGATTGTGCGGCTCCGGCGCGGCTCCAATCTTCTCTACTGATCTCACCCGATGAGACCGTAGAATGGCCATGCAGACGGCGCTTCGCATAGGCTTATGATGACGCGCATGCTGACAGGACCCCTTCGCATCGAGGCGTTCACTCATGTTATCGCAACCCTCTTCTTGGGATATTGCCTGCGGTCCTGTCACGCAACGTCGCTCGCGGGCCGAGGAACGGCCTTGACGGGCCTTCTTCAAGGTTGCTCCTTGTTCTAGGCTCGGCGCCATGGGCAGTATCGCGCTGTCATGACTTGCATATCAGCGTGTTTTGTCCCTTGAATGTGAAGGGTCCCTGGGGATTACACAGCGGAACTTCTGGCCGATTTACATGGGGCAACAGAAGTCAGGTGAACGATGTGGATCGCGGCTGGAGAATGGCGTGTTATGGTTACGTTCGCGACGCCTCGGATGTACAACAAGTTCTATTTGGTATAGATGATCGTCTTCGTAGTGTGCAATGGATGTTTCCGAATCGAACACGTCAGTCAACATTGCCGAGAAGAGTGAATGCATTGTACTGTGACAGTCTCGTTTTGGAAATATCACATCCCTCCATCTCCATATTTCAGCTAGTGCGATGCCTTACAATGGCATCTTGAACGAGACATCGGCAAAAGCGACGCCAATCTGAGAACCCATGCTCCCTCCAAGTGTCAACTCCAAGCGTGGTTCTCGCAGATTCGTGGTCCCGGGTCTAACGGCGTATATGGCCGTGGAATGAATTTCAAATCCCTCAACCTCGGCAGAATTTCTAGATGCTGTAATCCTCTCTACCATGCCGATTACATCCGGACTGACCGGATGAACGCGTATTGACAATAATAGTGTACTACGCTTGGTCGAATTCGGATTGTCATCGAATTGTACATGTTGTGGGGACAACCCCATGTTGTCGCGAGAGGACGTGGACGAGGTCGATGATGAGCGTGGCTGCTGATAGCGCATGGCCGATGGCTCGATCTTCTTCCGGTGCAACAATTGCTCCAGTCGAAAGCTGATGCGAAAGATAGTGTCACTTCAGCGCGTGGGCGAGCTCACTGCATATCCATTTCGTCGTCATCATAGTCGGCTGTACCAGAGTAACCGTTCTCCAGGTCTTCTCTGTCCCGATCTTTTCGTTGCTGCTCTCGTGAAGCTGCGATCTTCCTGCTGACTGTTAACACTAACCGCTCACCACTTCCGCCTAGTACGTACCTCAGTCCATCAATGACACCGGTAATGAATGTCCTACCCTCTCCTACCTCCATACCTCCTACACCGTTCATCTTGAATCCACCGCCCGCATCTAGTACGTCTACACCGCTTCTGAGCTTGGCCATGCGCACTTCCCTCAGACCTCGCAGCAGTTTCCGTACATTGTCCGGTTCCTCAAAGTCGTCTGAGGCTGTCTCGAGCAGCATTTCACCTAACTCGAGCCAGTGGTATGGTAGAGCGTCCGCTGATCCTCCCGCCGTCGAGTTGAGTAGGAAGGGTGGAGAGGTAGGGATCGTGTTGTTTGAAGGCTGTGGCGGCAGTCGAGGTGGTGGGGAAAACGTTTCTGCGTATTCGATCTCGTGCTCGAGGATGGCGTTTAGAGAGTGCGTGTTCAGCCATGGTGGTGGAAGTATGTTGGCGCGGCGCTGGCCCTTGAGGAGTAGGGCTAGCCACAGAGGGATGTCTGTTCGGTGCGGAGGGACGAGGGGTTTAATGGGGCCCTGTAAATCATCAGAATCTTAAGTCACACGCAGTGCGAGTATACAAGTAATCATGGCGGGGTGTTGGAGGGGCAGGCATACACCAAGAAGCTCCAGTCCCTCGAGTCTTTGTCGCGGTATGACAGTAACGAGCTCCATTTCGCAAAGGAACGCTATTTCTGGGGGCGTCAGCCCCGGTGGGAGAGGCAATGCCATGTTGCGACGCGTGGTTTCGCGACTTCGCGTGGTGGTTTAACTTTTGGGATCGAACATTGAAGACGCGCCCGGGCCGCGGTGCGCTAGCTTGATCAGGATTACCCGTGTCTTTCAAACTGTTCATTGATCAACACCACCACCTCTCTAGCTAACCAGTCAATCGACTAGAGCAGACTGATGGCACCTCTGCTTCAGATGTGGGCTTTCCCCAGCGCTATAGCGTTCATTGTCTGGCTCATGGCCACATGGTATGGCGAAGTGATGCACGAAGTCCCGAACCCCTACCTGGCAAGTATCGACACTAAGGAAGCATTCCAACACTAACAGAATACCAGGATGAGTACTTTCATGTTCCACAGGCCCAGAAATACTGTAAAGGCGACTACTCATGGGACCCAAAGATCACAACTCCACCTGGCCTGTACGACTGCCTCTAACAACGGCTTACTGAACACAACTAATAAAAGTCCAAAGATATTTGATCTCCAAATTACAAAAGCCGCTGTTAGGCTGTGAAATAGGCTCTTTGCGCCTTGTGAACGCCCAAGCCCTTTGTGTCATATTGGTTCTGAGCTATGGTATCCTGCGTATACTCCGGACGCGTGATAACCCAAGCAAAAGCTTGTCCGATAGTGGAGAGAAAGCAAAGCCGGACCATGCCACGCATGACTCTACCTACATGGTTGATGTACATTCCGCTCTCAATGTCGCGCTGTTTCCTCCTCTTTTCTTCTTCTCGGCGTTGTACTACACAGATGTGTGGTCGACTTTGGCCGTCTTACTGGCGTTTTATGCGTATCTGGCGAACTCGGAATCGACTCGGATTGTCACGAGATATTGCAGCGCAGTGTCTTTTGGTGTCTTTGCACTTCTTTTCCGGCAAACTAATATCTTCTGGGTGGCTGTATTTCCCGCTGGACTTGCCGTTGTCGATGCGCTCAAGAAAGATGCACCTTCGACGATGTCAGACAAAGCAGATCCTATGTTGGCCATACAGACTGCCTGGGAAGACGGTACAGTTCACGACTGCTCCGTTCAAGATGCGGGGCTCCAAGGTATGATTCGCTATGGGAGCCTACTAAAGCAGTTGCTGATAGTCTGTTAGATGTTGTTGTGTTCGTGTTGTCCTTGGTCGTTGCAGCCTTACGGAAACCTTTGCTCGTGCTCAAGGTTGCTTCGCCTTATATCATCCTCTTAGTCTTGTTCGCTGGCTTTGTAGCCTGGAACGGGAGTGTTGTCCTTGGTAAGCGTAACCCTGGGCCTCCACGTTGACAAACTACTGACATGAAGAGGGGACAAATCGGCCCACACGGCTACCATCCATCTTCCTCAGATGCTGTATATCTGGCCATACATAGCATTCTTCTCAGCGCCACTGGTGGTCGGGTCTTTGGTTGGACCGCTTGTTCCTTTTCTACCCATACGTCTGCAGACAGTGTGTCACGACTACCGTATCGCCTTTAGCTTGGGGCTTCCAGCGCTGCTCACAACTGGACTTTTCCTAGCCTGCAGCTTCCTTGCCGTGCATTTCAACACCATCATCCACCCGTACACCTTGGCCGACAACCGGCACTATGTTTTCTACATCTTCAAGATGCTTCGACTATATCCAGCATTGAAATACCTCGCGATTCCAGCATACTACGTCTGTGCATGGTCCACGATCCAAGCGCTTGTCTCACCAACGAAGACCGTCTCACGAGCGGCGGAGCAAGCACCGGAAGAGAAGATCAAGACCGACCTCTCCAAAGACACAGTTGATCGCCAACCCTGCCGGATAAGCTTTGTTATCATATGGCTAGCCACGACTGCTCTATCGGTGGTTACTGCGCCTCTTGTAGAGCCCCGTTATTTCATCCTTCCCTGGATCATCTGGCGACTTCATGTGCCGTGTGGTCGAACCACGAACTCGAGAAACGGATACGATATCAGACTGATTCTGGAGACTGTCTGGCTGCTTGCTATCAACGTAGCAGTCTCACATACGTTCCTGTTCCGCACGTTTACGTGGGCTAGCGAGCCTGGTAACTTACAGAGGTTCATCTGGTAGGGAGATGAACGTCAAATCTCGGCGACGTTTGATGGCTCTACAGATCCACATCTTCAGCAAGTACCACCGCAGTTGAATTTGATTTGAGTAACTTTGTGCCTTTGAGCGCAGCTAAGCTATTGAGGCAGTATCGGCTCTTTCAACATGGTACTTGTTTGGAATCAATCACAGAGATACATCCTCATAATACGCCCGTGGTTCATGGGGGTCTTTCTTGCTCAGAACTAAACTCAATTGTATCTAAACCATTTCCGTTAAATTCTAGGTAGTCCTCATTCTGTCCCAAAGACTATCTCTACAGTGAGCATGGTTCATCCGAGAGGTGCGCCGGACTTGCAATTCCCCTGCTCTGCTAATAGAGTTTGTATGGTTAGTACCTGTTCAAGCATGAAACTGGTCAAATAGCCTATGCAAACATGATAAACGCCTCACTTCGACGTCCATGACATTATGTGGTTGTACAATACTCTCGAATAACATAACCATATTCACTCGCAAGAATAAACGCCGTTTCCACCGCTCCAACGATATGGTCTTCGTCGGTTCTCGTTGCCCATGTGATTTTTGACTGCCCGTTCCGATGCCCTTTCTGCATACGTTCTCCTTCTTCTTGAACTGTGCATACTCATTCGCGCTTCATAGAAACGCAGAATGAATACCACCCAATGCGCCCACCGTGCATCAACCCATTGTGCCATTTCCTCTAGTTCTTGCCATGATGTTGCTCATTACCCATTGTCAATCTCAGCACGAAGTTGACAATGACGGCGGCAAACAGGGCAATGGTCAAAATGGTGGGACCCAGCCTGTCGTCGAAGCCGCCCTGGCCCCTAAGTCTTATGCTCCTTGCGCGCCAGTGGAAGGTGAAGAGGGCGTAGATCATGGCCATCATGGCAACGAGGGTGAAGAGGCCGGCGGAAATCTTGCCAATCTTGTCGCCGAAGTTGAGTAGGCCAATCGCGAGGCCGCCGAGGATGACGGTGAAGTTGAGCCATGAAAGGAAGGTGCGCTCGTTTGCGAAAAAGACTTTGGGCTCGACGCGCGTAGGGAGAGCGATGCGCTTGCCTAGAGAAGAGGGTTAGTAAGCGCATTTGCGGAGGGCAGGAGGACGCGACATACCCGGGGCAGTCTGGAGAAGCGGTTGGGTAGACATGACGATGGTGATAGCAGCCCCACTGAAGTTGCGACGCGAGCTTTGCGATGGTGTTCCTGACAAGGTAGAATGGGCAATTGACGGGCGCCGGTGAATCCAATGCTTGGTGCAGCTTCAGACGAAGAGAGTGGTGGCAGGAGAGAGTTGTCGAGAAGAAGTCTGCTGCACTGTGCCGTCAAAGCTCGATGTTGCGGGTCGCGATGGGAACCCATGCACTCGCGACTTGCGTCGGCCTATCATGACGCCCACGTGACAGCGTTGCATAGGCGACGCTCATTGGCTGTGAGGCTGCATACGGGGATGGCCCGGTCCCTCTGTGCCACGTCCAACTCCGGCCGCCGACGCTAGTTGTGGCCAAACACTGATCCTGGGAGTAAACACGACATTCACACTGTTCACTGCACAGCATCACCGTCCTAGGCATCGACATACTTTAAAAGTCAACCAGTCCCTACATCAATAATCCCTACACAGCACAATCATCGCTATGGCAGTACGTATCTTCACCGGCCTACAGCATGGACAGAATACTGACAGAGGACAGTCCGCGTCACCGCTTCCCACCTCCGAGCTGGAGCAAATTGCCCAACAGGTATACCACCCTAAATACATTAGGATGAAGATGCATGAGCTAACAATGGCATTTAGGCCTGCGAGCAAGCCATCGGTTCCGCAGAATCATATGACCACACCAAGGTTGGAGAGTGGAACAGCGAGATCATCGTAAGTCTCAATTATATTTCCCTGCGCTAGCTTGCGCAACCATATGCGCCACTAGCCCCGTCAAAAGTTGGCGTCTGGTCTCCAGTGTAGAAGAAGCCAAAACCAGGCGGCTTTGCACACCTGCGAGTGCCCCAAGGCTCTGTCGTTGACAGCAGAAGGCGCCAGCGAATGGCTGCGCAGATCGGTGTCGCAGCCACGCACGCGACCTCACCTCATCTAGATCCTCTGCTAACATCCACACCAGCAATCCATCCTGAAGACTCTCATCAGCAAGACCACACCTGCATCCGAGACCTCCACCCCTGAAACTCCCGCGCAACCCGCCTACAAGTACATCGCCAACAGCACGGTAATCCAACACATTGGCTCTCCCGCAGAGCCGGAGAAGCACGGCCGCCGCGGCATGCACAGCGCAGTCGGCGCCTTTTGGAACAACGAGAAGGATGGCACATACAGCTACAAGTGGGAGGCTGCCGAGAAGAAGGGCATGGACATCGTCATTACTATTACCTGGATCGCTATCTAGAAGGGTTATAGCGCCCAGGGCGATGAAGCTCCCGTATGGGAGCGATCGCATCTCCCGTACAGACGATCAATCAAGATAGAAAGAGCCAAGACCCAGTATGCGAAGGTGGGGGCGAGCGAGAGCTATGTGAATGGCTTGCTCAAGGGTGCGAGGTGAGCTTGGGATGGGTTTTGCTTCGAGATCGATGTTCTTCTTCTCATGGGTATGGCGTTGAAATCTCAGTGTGCATAGTCTTGCGCTTCTTCGAGTTGATATGGCGAAATTGATACCTACTTCTTATTCACTCAATGTCTTTTGCTGCGATGATGGTTGAAATTGCAGTGTATGCGTTGAATATGGTATCGACTATTTACTCATGGGCTCGTCTACATGGACATCATGGCATACTATTACTGATCCCACTGCATATCCCGTCTCGACCTACAACCATGGAAGTAGTGTGGCAGAGTATACGCTCAGTACGCGAAAGTAAAGAATGACCACGTCAAGTAAGCAACAGGGTACAGAGAAGGAAGGTCAAGAACGAAGAACAGCTTTTAGGCCTCTGCCTTTTGGCTCGTGGCCTGGGTGCCTACGCCATCTGTGTGCGTAGTGCTACTCCGTCCGTTTACGGCTTGCTCCCGCTTGCTGATAAGTGCCCGGAGTTCGTCTGTGGTGCTCTTGCCGCCGTTCTTTTCGGTGATGAGGCCCTTTAGCCATGCGTTCTCTGTCTGAAGTTGCTGAATGGTAGCCTCTAGCTTGGCGACCTTCTCCTGAGCCTCCTTCTGAGATTGCTCGAGAGCCTGCTCACGCTGCTTCTTCTTGATGCGGAAGCGAGCGCTCGCAGCAGTGTTACGGCGACGCTTGTCCTCCTCAGCGGCTACGCGGGCGTTCTCGTCGAGTGATTGTGGGATGACGGGAGCGGCATTGTCGAGCTTGCGCTTCTTCGAAGCCTGGTCGTAGCCTTGCGCGGCAGGGGATAGTGAGGAGGCAGGCGAAGCGTAGTTGGGTGCGAGCGGGTAGTGGGCAGGCTGAGTGTGCGCCAGTGGCATAGACGGGTCAAAGGCTGGGGCCGTACCGAAGTTGTTGAAGTCGGTGAACGGGAAGTCGCCTATAAGGGTATCAAAGTCAGCCATGGGTGTTCAAGGCTACGATAGTCGGATGGTGATGTGAGTGTGTGGTGTTTCTGCTCAGCGCAACAACCAACTACGTGCTTGCAGGGATGTTTAGCTGCATCAGCATCCCATGTGGTGAGTGGCTAGCACATAGGGTGTGGGGTGACGATGCATACTGCACACAAGGCGGGGTGTGCATGCGCCTCTCGTTCGCGTAATTGGACGAAGAGTACGATGCCTGACAAGGACGAGACTCGATTGGCAATCACCCAATCGACAGGATAAAAGGGCGGCTGTAAGAACGGGAGAATGCTTACCATTCAGATTGAAGTCCATAGTCGCGTCGACGCTAGTGCTGGGGTTGCGCGGAAACTCTCCGTCCGTCTTCAACGGCTGTGTTTGCTCGGTTTCAAACCCGAGGCCAAAGTCACTGGTAGAAGCAAAGTCGACGCTGGCGTTGCGAGCGCCGTCCGCGTCGAAGAAGTCGCCGTTCAGGAAGTCGGAGAAGTCCTCGGCGGGCGCTGGCTCAGCGAGCAGATCCTGCTGTGGCGACAGCTGGTTGAGGTTCGCGATGTACTGGGACACGTTGGGCCCTCGCTGCCCTTTGTAGGCGGACATGGGCGTTTGTTTGCTATCCGGAGGACGATGGAGTCCAGTCGCTGGTAATATGCTGCTGAGAAAGTGGGAGTCGGCTCTCTGCCGGGCCCGATCCGATGGCGCTTGCGTGGCAGAAGCTGATATTGCGAGAGTGAATTTTGCTGCGGCGTCGTCGGGTAGTTCACTGAATTGGTGTACACGTTCTCTTTCGCGAATAGTTGGAGAGAGTACAAAAAGCAAGAGGGATGTGTGCGGGTGTCGTGACGTGGATGAACGTCAAAGTGCGAAGGGCGTTCTCGATCAATGGGAGCCCCGCGGTAGCTGACTACTTGGTATTAGCGACCGTAAACCCCAGGCCGCGTTTACGCCGAGCCTCACCCCACGTGCGGTTGGACTTGCAAACGACTGTTGCGTTCAAATTCGAGACTTTGAATGTAAAGGTAACTGTGGGTAACTGCTTGGACCGAGAACGCTGAGCATTGATGAAGCGATGAGTCTCTCATGACGGCTCTCACCGTCAGCACACAGGACTCCTTCTTACGACAGCTGAACACTGACTGTTTGTAATCAAGACGTTCAAATTGCCGACAGCCAATCGTGTTTGAGCGTCTTTGTCCGAGACTGGACCGGCGATCTAGGTGGATCCCAGATTTGAAAGACGGCACTTTCCATGCGGCATTAACATGCTATCTTCGGCAAGAAACAAGTAATCAATCCTCACTCGAGTCTTGCGAATAAGGTAAAATATTCCTAGCCATAGTACAGGTGTATGCGACCGCAGGAGTACGTATGGCTGTCAACGAGATGCAGTCTTGAATTGATCTTGCAGGCTCGTTGGGGACAGCTTCACGTGTATCAATGTTGGTAATACTATATGGTCATCTATGACGGACCAGCACCACAGTACCTAGGTAGGTCTGGAGACTACCTACCTAGGTAGGAAGGGGAACTATCATTATGCCTAGGTAGCCACACAAGGGCCAAAGTCAAAGACACCAGATCGAAAGTGTTCAAATCCAAGCGCTTCGGGGCGATTCGTGGCTTGAGAGCATATGTCTGTCGCTACGTGGTACCTCCAAGGCTGAGTGCGATGGCCAGGTGCCCAGGTGGGGAGGCCATGTCACGTGGTGTCCCACGTTCCTCCTCGACGCGTCGCGACTCCACTATCGATAACATCGTCCGATCAACAACGCCCAGCAACCCCTCCATGTAGACCAAAAGCGCATCGACGTGATGGCTACCGCCCCCGACTATAAGAACATCCCCCACTCCCACCGGCTGCCCGTAAACCACCGCGAAGTCCAGCGAACCTTCACCAAGCTCTCCCGCCAGTCCCTCGTATCGCTCGCGCTGCAATGGCTCAGCAAGAAGAACCGCGACTTCTGCAAGCCATACCTCCTCGGCGATCGCATACAGGATGAGGATGAGGAGGAGATATACGAGCCGGCGCAAAGCTATGAGGTGCTCCAGGAGACGTACAAGCAGCTTGCCGCGCGCAAAGGTGGCAGGAGGGAGGTGCTCGACCGCATACTCGAGGGAGACTGGCAACACGGCATATCCATGTACCAGCTGGCAACGGCTGAGATCCAGTACCTCCTCGACCATCCAAATGCCTTGCGCTGGACGGCCAAGCGTCTTACCAAGATACCGAATGCGCGATCACCAGTAACGGACATGGAAGTCACAAACGATTCAGATCACCTCCCACGCTTCCAGGCGCAAACCTTCATGTCAAATCTCGCAAGAGAATTGACGCCACTGATGAAGGCGCATTACCTGATGACACGGATAAAAACATCGCCCATGACCATCCTACGCGTCTACATACACGATTCGCCCTACAGCAACGAGACATCGATGACCGTAGAGTCCAGTAGCACGGACAGTGCGAAAGCTGTATTCTTCGTCTGGCCAAATGGCTCGCCTTTTGTATATTCGTCGCTAGCAACGCTCACCGGCCAGGTCGTCGGAGATGAGGGGCGGCATCTGAGGGACATCGTGCAACAAGCAATACCGAAAGCCTTCTCGAGACCTTCTGCGCGTTACCAATTGACAAGCACAAACTTTACTACCAAGTCACTCGATGCGCTGCTCACGTACCGCGGTCCCGGCAAGAGCAATGCAGCAGCAGGTGGTTGGAGCATCTTTCAGGATCATAGTTTCAGCCAGAATGCACTAGATTTCATCACCACACAAAAAGGCGACGGACAAGAGAAGAGTGCAGGCGAAAAGGGCAGTGCCGCCGGTGGACCCAAGACTGGGCCAGGCAGGCCTAAGCGACCACTGGACGGCAAAGAGTCTTCAGAGGCCAAACGTAGAAAAGAGATAGCCGCTGGCCGGTTCGGTAGCTCGGCGCAGCCCGACGATGGTCAAGGCCTTGAACGAGTCGAAGTTCGCATTGATGACCCATTCCCGTCTCCCGTCAATGGCAGCACTGCGACGCAAGTAGACGGTGACACATCGAACCTCGATGCCCAAAGTTCCCACCAGGCACGACGTGGCCGTCCGTCCCTTCTCGATAGAACCGCGGAAGATATTGAGGAAATACGAAGCGAGGAAGGCTGGGTACCGAATGTGCGAGTCACTTTTCAAGGAACGCATGTTTTCGCTGGCATCAGACAACTGGTTGAAGAGGGTATTGTAGATGGGGAGAAGATGCCAGGTTGGATGACTGGCGAAGCAGGTGTCACAGTAGGCTCGGTCAAGGACGGGCGCATTCGGAGCAAGGGAGGTGTCCCAGGTGTATGAACTGGTGCTTGAATTACAATGCGCGGCGCTGGCAGGTGTTTCTGATATCCATATACCCATTACGATGATGCGGCGTATGGCGTTGTTCTTACACTACGACACAAGTTATGATATTGTGCTTCTGTAGAGAAAGCTTAGCTTCGAATGTTAACTTCCAAGGATCGAAGCTGCGTTTCGGCTGGCAAGCGAAGTGATTTCCAGTCAGATGCAGCTTCCTCTTCTTGTTTTTCTACACTCAAAACTCTCTAGCGCCTCATGGTCCTTCCAAGTCCACAAAGTAGCTTTGGCTGCAAGCTCTTTCCTTGTCTTCGTCTGCACGTCATTCTCCATGCATCCTGACGCGCGTCCGAACCTGATATCGACTACGGATAGCACATCGCCGGCAACTGCTTGAGACGTGCCCAACGTCCCGGGGCTGCTTACCAGAAGTTGATTCTTCGCTCGAGGTACATCAGCGCTCAGCCCATGCATTTATTGACATTCGTCGATCTCATCTGTCACCAAAGACGACAGCTTCTTTTTGGCTACGGCGTGGAACACCGGCAACGTATTCAATTCCTGACGAATCTATTAAGCATTTCAATCCAGCTAGTGTCCACTTTGAGGGCCCTTCAACGTCGTGTGGCTTGACCGACTCTTGCGGCTCAACTCTTCAGGCCGCAAGGCCGAAACTAGTTGAGTTCTTCACGAGCCACAGCTTACGAGCCACAGCTAGATCTCTAAGTGGCTAGCCGGAAGGATCGGAGTCTCGCCCAGCCGTGGCTAGTAAAAACGATGTCATGCTGCAGGAGCATGCATTCGCGGCCTTGCATAATGCGTTGCTACTGAACCGGGGATTGGGTGTGGCTTGCTGTGGCTGGAGCACGGTCTCTTTGCGTGCCGATACAGCCGTAAGGCTGACCGTTACGCGCAAGGGTTAGAGGTCATGTGTTCTCGTATTAGGCGTACGATAGCGTTTAACCGAACGAGACTGAGAACACTGCAGAATAAAGTGGGTTGTTAGCGTTGGATGAAGCTTATGGTTGGGCCAAGATAGACGTTTGTGCCGAGCCGACTTCCCCTACGTCGAGCCCGTGACTCCACCCAAGAGGCTTGGGAGCGGGAATAAGTCTTGACTGCATTTTGAGGTGAAGGACATAGTCTTGGCGTGCTTTGAAGGAAAGCATATATACTCGAGAATACCCCTAGCATACACTGCCACAATCGATGGTAGCACCACCTACGAGCATCAGTTCCAAACCAATAGCCTCAACATCAAAGTCAGACACGATTCGAGACTATCAAACACACTCCACTATCAACCAAGACCCCAACGTCATCACCTTTACCACTCAGTCCCCGACTATCCTGCCGATGACTGACTACAACAACCAACGCATCGACGCACAAGACTTGACTTCAAGGCTTGCCTCGTTCGAAAACAAATCCAACAACAACAACTCCACCACCAAAACCAATGGAGATACCGCCTCCGATTCAGTTCTGTCCCAGCGACGTCCCCGATCCACCTCTATTGACAGCGGCATCATGCCCCGTTTCACCAAATCAGCAACAACGTCCACAACGGGCACCAACGACTCTCAGTACTCGCAGTACTCTGGTCTCCGCGTCATGCATGCTGAGCCCAGCTCCAAGACGCACGCTGAAAGTGTCTGCGTCGCGCCAGGCGAGTTCAGCAAGCCGCGCGTTCACAAGCGCAGCCGCAGGAACACCCAAAGCAGCGTTGGCAGCGGCAGGAGTGCGAAGAGCGAGGAAGCTAAGGAGTTCAAGTACTATGGCCGACACAGCAACCAGTGGCTCTTCAATGACTTTAGCGTCACTGACGCTGTTTCCAAGGGCTTCAAGAGGGTCTTCAGCAACAATGGTAGCAAGGACTGGTACGAGGACAGGAACCGTTAGATGTGGCATTCAGGGAGAGAATGCTTCGAGCAAAGGGACTGGACACTCGTTTCGTCATGTCGATGGAAGGGAAGAGGCGCGATTGGAGGGAGAGACATATATCGAACAACAATACAATCACTCGCATCATCACCACCATTCACTCTTGTCTGCGCGTAGTTTGCTAACATAAAGACTCTTCCATAGCCATGTCCCCGCTAACTAAAGCAATGAGTGCAATCCCATACGCAGTCGATGACGCACAATTACACAAGAACGACCCACGGGAATCTCTTCGAAGAGCAACATTGTGAATCACAAACGTGTAAAACCCATGCCATCAAAAACAACGTGGTAAAGAATTGTAGAATGCGACATTACATCAGACTTCATGATGGTCATAAGGCGATCCAATTACACTAAACCAGAGACGATCTCGTGAGATCAGGTATCATTCGCAAAGAAACGCCACCGCTATGGAGAAAGGGCTCATGTCATGCCCCCCAGAACGCCAATTCACCAGAAAAACGCCTCCATGTCTACATTGCACTCTGCACTTATCCCTAAAGCATCATACTTTTCCGTCGACTAGCGGCGCGTTCGGCTCTCAGCGTGCTCGTCTCCCTCTCTCTATCCCGTACTTTTGCGTCCTCCACACCATCGACCTTCGTCCCGAGGTCGTTCGTGCTGGCATTGGCTGGTAAGCTTCCTACAGTGGGAGGCTTCTTGTCTTTTACTGTCGTTCGAGCACTCGACGTACTCCTAGCAATACCATTAGTACTGTTGCTTCTCGCTAAGCTCGTACTACTACTACTACTACTTTTCACATTTCCGCTGCCAGTGCGCTTATGCAAAGAAGGGAGCGCGCCCTCAGTCTTCTCCCTTTCAGCTCTGCGCTCGTCCGACACCGATGACGAGGAAGATGTAGGCATAGTGGAGTGTCGCCGTGCGCTTCTCGCTGTTTTGGCAAGTTCGTTGACGCGGGCACGTGGGTTGGACCCAGTGTCAGCAGGTGACGAGTCCGTGAAGTCGAATACAGCCAAAGTGTCCTTCTCTGGTGGTGCTTGTCTCACAGCTATCGTATCTTTGCTTGAGAGGGCAAGATCTGCAGATTTGGCGGTGAGAAGCTCCGACACTGGTCCTGCAGTTGAAGTAGCCACTCTTCTCTTAGCAGTGCTAGTCTCGGTAATGAGCGCGGATATGGCTTTCGAGGTCGTTGATCGTTCTTCTGGCTCAGCCATTGACGCGGGCGATGCTTTGGAATCTTGGTTCCGGTCAAGCTTCTGTCTCAACGGGCTTCCAGCTTCAGCTTCTTCCTCACCCCTCGGTTGAGTGACTGCCGATACCGGCTTCCACGCGATTTCGCCATCGGCGTCCCGTTTGACCAATGTAGAAGGTACATTCTGAGTATCTACACTGGCCCTGCGATCGATCACCGCGTCGACCAGCTTGGCGTCTGGACGCCGCATCTTCACATTGAGACTGGGCTCTTTGTAACTGACTTGGGGACGGGCTCGTCTACCCGGTCGTCCGGCTTGACCGGTCTGATCTACTGAGTTGAGGTCCCCTGGTGGTGGTGTATCCTTGTTGTCTGGTCGTTGTGTCGACGGCTCTGTAGATGGTGGAGAGAAGGTCTCTTCCACGGCGGGTGTTTTCGGGGGTAGAGAGTCAAGCACAATCTCAGCAGTAGGCACAGGTTCAGGCATTGGTAGAAGCGGGAGTTCTGACGTCGTGTTGCGCGTGATATTCAATCGAGGGCGGCTGCGAGCCTTAGGTGCTGGCTTGTCTGGCTTATCTGGTTTGTCTTGACCTGAAGAGCGTTGCTTCTTTGGCGACAAGACTGGATCGGTATTGACGGGTTCTACCAAGTCAGATTTGTACACACTATTGCTTTGGGGGTACTTACTAGCTGAAAGGACGGGAGGGCGTTCTAGTGCAGAAGGTCTAGAGTCATCATTTGACGCCTCCACGTCCGAAGCACCTGGGGCATTCCGGCGGCTGAACCTGAAAGCATCACTCTTGGCTTGGTTCACTTCCTCATCCTCTTGAACGCTGAACTTCCGCTTGGCCCCAGTGCGCAGAGGCTTCGCGACTGGCTCTTCAGACTCTTCCGGTGATTCGAAGAGAGATACACGACGTATATTGAGCTTGGGCCCGCTCTCGCGTCGCTTCTTACGCGTCTCGAGGTTCACTGATAGTGCAGGTTCACCGTCGTCTGCAGCTTCTTCTCGCTGTTCTTCTATCGCGGGGCTGGGGTCGAAACCGATGGGGTCTTCGTCTTCGAATCGGGCAACTGGCGGAGGGCCAATGTCTGGGGATTGACTGTCTGGGTCTTCTAAGGTCTGCTGAAGCTCGTCCGCACTACAAGAAGTTAGCTTCATGCGCGTCTGTACGTGTCGCTGCTTGGAACGCGATCCAGACGTACCCCATTGTCCTGCGAGGATAGTACTTGTCTTCCGTGATAGTAGGCAGCATGGCGTTCTCAACCTCCTGTAGACCCAGTCCACTCCTCCATTGCCGCTCTTCTCCGCTCTTCCTCTTCGCAGTCATCTGGCTTTTCCGTCTTCCTCTGTCTTTCCCACCCCCACTTCTTGTTTGCGATAGGCCAGCTACCAGGCTGCTGAGCTCTGATAGCTTGGCTTCAAGCTGTGTTTTGACAACATCAAATTGGTCGAGTACCGGACGCGACTCAATCGTGTTATGGAGATTCAAGACTTGCTCGCGCAATGCCAAATTCTCGGCAAGAAGTCGCGAGCAGTCGGTTTCGAGGCTGCGGATGCGGATAGATTGGATCGAATTCGTCTTTGCGAGTTCGCGGTTTTGCCTCAAAAAGCGTCGTTTGAGGGCTTCGATGGATTCCGCCGACGGCTGGGGTGCAATCGGCGGCTCGTTGAGACGCGCCATATGCGCAGATAGGTATGTCGAGATTAATTATAGTATTGTAGACGGTCGCGCAGTTGTCGTGGCGTTGCTACTCTAGGGCGTCGGTAGGTGTTCCTTCTGTGTTCGTCATTGCATGTTTACATAGCAACAAAGCTAAGTTCAGACGGGTTAGCGCCAAGAGCGCGTCCACGTGACGAGAGGGGCACGAACGCGTTCACGAATGCAGCAGGACAGCATTTGATGTGGTGATAACATACGTATCTCACCAGACGAAAAAAGAAACGCACAAGCTCGACACATCAGGTTTCACGTGTTCCCCGAGGCAGACTTTCCTCCTGTTGACGCATCTACACATTCAAAAACACCTCCCTACTATTGCCGACCTCGACTTCGTCAACCACAAATCAGACCACGTCAACTAAAGTTTACCGATTAAGAAATATGTCAAACTTCACACGGCCGCTTCCCTCACATCTCCGCAACCAGTCCATGGGCGGGTCCCAGCAACAATCCCCCGTGTTGCTCGCGCGCATTGCAGAAAAGAAAGCCGAATTAGCCAACTTGAAGGACTTGCAAGCGCTAAGCGGAGGGCTTGCAGACCAGATGCAGATGCTCGCTGACAAGCTATCGACATTGTCAGATGGAACAGAAGGTATGTCAGGCGTTGCACGCAGAAAGCTGGATCGATAGGTCTCGCAGCCGGCACGATGGGAACATCATACTAACGTTGCGGTTTATCAGCGGTCGCAGCAGTGCTATCAAACTGGCATAATGTGCTAAGAGCTATAAACATGGCGTCAAGTATGTTCTCCCTTCTCACAGATCCAGCAAGCACTAATTCGAAAAAGCAAAACTTCCAAAACCGAAAGACGAGGATGAGACGGAAAAGAAGGCAGAAGATGGGCCACCGTTGCCCCAGACGCTTGTCCGCATTCCTACACAACACGCTCCTGCGGTGATAGAACAGGCGAATGCAGCTACTGCAGAGGACTGAGCGGTCTTGACACGTGGGTTAACTTCTGATTGAGTTTTCGCGCTGCTGGAAACTCTACGAGTAAGGGTGGTCGACAAGGGCGATAATCGACGCGTGATCGGCTGAACGTGCATGTCTTCGTACTTTGATCCGCAAGACATAGCGAGTAAAGACGTCTTGCCATGAGAGATACATGCAGCGGGGCCCAACGTCTTCTGCGATTGGTTTCACACCTGCAGAACAGCGTGTACATGGAAGAACGGTGAAGATTGTACCAATCGGAGACAATGAGGACGAGAAGGCGTTTAGTAGGAATTCAGGCTCTCAGCCTCGCATGTGCAATTCTAATGCTACAAGATAATGCTCATTTGCATCTAATGTCTCACGTCCAGCCACAAAAGGCGACGTTTTGCGGACTATCCAAATCCTTTCCCAGCGCTATGCAATGACGCAGTCCAAATCATGATGTGTCTCATGGACACCCGTAACTCCAAGCAATGAAAATCGTTTTCAAATCGTACCGACCAACCCCCAATGGGCACCGGGAGTTTACCAGCTAGAGCGCAGCTTACTTCTTCTGCTTCGGCATCTTCTCGTAGGCATTTGGGCTTGGCTTCCTCCGTTGGCGCTTGTGCTTTTGCGGGGTACTAGAGCCCTCGCCGTGATCGTGGACGTCCTCACAATCGTCGTGAGCATGTTGATGTGGCCGTCTGCCGCGCGCTCCACCCATCCGCCCAGCAGGTCTTGCCGTGCTGTTGTCGGGCTCGGAGTCGGAATCTGAGTCTGACGATGAGTCTGAGGAGTCGTCGTCAGAAGACTCGTCAGCGGCGCGGGGTTTGTGGTAGATGCAGCAAACTTCAGATTTGTTAGCCCCTGCCATAACAGCATCGCGCGAAGCAGATCACCGTACCTTTGGAAGATTTCTTGCCCATGCCTTCGTTGTCGACCACGTCTTCGGCCCATTGAATGTGTCGGCGTTCTGATGGCTCTGCGCGCAGACGAAGCACACCGGAAGGTGCTGACAGACGCAATACAGGCTGAGGTCGAACCTCCATCGTTCGGCTCCCAGAGCTTGGTGTGGCACTCCTGGGAGATAGCGTGTGCGGGGCGGCCATATTGGTGAAGTGCGACATGTTGCTGGTGCGGCTTGTGTAGGGAGATCGGACCCTTAAGAAGTTGGGGTGGCAGTGGGGCGTAGCTACGCAGCGCAGGGACCAAAGGGAATCGCGAGCTGCAGGGCTGGGGATGAGCCCTTATCGAGATCCAACGTCAGAGCTTGGGCGGAGTGGTGGTTAATGTAATCAAAGAAAGTAGCAAGAGGGTGTGAAGGGTGAGCAGCGAGTCGGTAACAGGTCAATGTCGTGTTGCATGTACGTCTTCGTTGTTCGATGGTGATTTGTCTCGTGAGAGGAGAATGGCCAATGCGTCATAGTCAATCGGTACTTCCTCGGTGAAACCCACTCCTCGCCAGCCACGTTCTGTCCCCACGATCGCTTCTGTCGGCTTCCATCGCTAATGCTGTATGGCCGCACACTTGCAAGCCCGCGTCGTGCGGCGTGACCCAGGTCACGCTGCATATATACTGCTGCACGGCTCGCTGTGCTATATTTTCTTTTTCGTCATGAGGGACCCTCCACTACCCGTCCGCGGACATCATCGTTGGTGCTAGCAAGAGCATGCAGTTTGACTCGCGAGGAAGCCCACCTCTTTCAAACATCCGGCAGTTGTGTATACCACATCCAAGAGCCTGCACAGATCAGTTGTTACGTTGGAGCTCCTTCTGACGGTTTTAAAGACTCTGCGAACATGATCTTAGCCGTGTACGGATGAGCAGGAAGTAATTGCGTTGCACTTCGCGAGACGGGGTTTGCCCGTGTAATCAACACCACAAAGCTATTGCATCACCAAAGCATGCTAACATCAGCTCGAGGATACATGCTAAGGTGTTACAGTCATGACATACTAGAAACCCGGATGCAACCGAATTGGCTTTCGCTATATCTTCTTACAGAGTCGCTCCCAATATCCAGCAGACATTGGCTCACTTTCCAGGCATCTCACGACTTCTACGCAGACGCTATACAATCGATCACAGTCCTCGCTGGAATTCTGCCGAACATGGGCGCCTAAGATATGACCCAATCAAAGTTTCGACAAAGAGGAGAAAGTCCGGCAGCGTCTGAAGCCGATATATCCCCCTCGAAGCACTCAATACCAACGCCACCGACTTCTACTCATTAAATCAAGAACGGCGTGACAACATAAGCATCTACGCCGTCGGGAATGATGGAATCTTGGCTCTCAAACCAGCCCGTCATTAATGCGTGCAAAATTTATTCTCTGGTATTCCAATCATTCCGTACCATATAGGGTCTCGCGCTTGGGAAATACACCTACGTTGAGATCACTATATAGAGTACCTGACCGCGTTTTGTTGCCCCTGCTCTGCATCAACATTCCACCGTAATAGGGTCTCGCGCCTCCCGATTCGGATCTTTCGAGCAAGCGCGTGGTTATCGAAGCGATCGAAGGCTTCTTTCACAGGCAAACGTCTTTCATTGAATCAATCCAGGCATGGATCTCAGAAGGCATACGGCCGAATCAATCGAGTAAAAAATCAACCTGGTATCCCCAGATCCATTGGGATTGTGTAAACCCGACCTCTGTCTACCTTAGTCTGCAGAAGATCCCATGACATCCCGTTTTGGGGATTACTGGAAGCTGGCCCACCGGCACTGATTGCATTTCGAGGTGCCAGTGTACGTCCGTTTGTTTCGAAACGCAATGGGCATGGAACTCCCAACGATCAGTAGTTGTTGATCGTCCATATGCCCAAAAGTGGGAAAACAAGCAACGAGATATTCCACCAGGAATACGTAGATCCCAAAACGCATGGAAAGGTGAAGGTCGCCCGCCACGAAGTCTAAGTTGTGACACTTGTCGTACAACCCACTTTCTGGCGCATAGGGTTACAGTTCACACCACCCACTGTCGATCGATTCATGATTCAAGATTCGCAAAGAGTCGTTCTCGATGCGTGCGTGCGCGACGAGGATATACCCTTTCACTAACAAGTAGACTCAAAACTGAAAGTTAACGATGAATTACTCAAGTGCACTGTCGTCCAACATGACATCACATGGAGTAATCTCCCGACAACAAAGCCGTACACGCGAGGCTGTAGCAAAGGCCTAGACATTATGCCGGTAACCATGCGCTCATCAAACACCAGAAGCCGATTTTGATGGCGATTCCGATGGCGAAAGACGGGTAATCTCCCTAGTGATGAAGGGGTCTCGTAGGGCGAGGCTCGTGGCGGTGAGGCAGATTTGGCTGTTCCTTCGTGCCTCAACAGTCGTCGTACAAAAAGCGATGCACGACTGCAACCCCATTCTGCGCATTCAATGCCTATGAGTTTCACAAAGCTGCGAAGAGTTTCACATGTCAAAAGGGGAGCAGAACAAATATGACGGGTGAAGGGCACAATCTCGATAAATGACGGTTGTTAAGCGGAAGCGGGCTCGGGGGAGCCTACATGCAGAACGCAAGGCCGTCGCAGGTCGTGCACAACCAACGCTCGGCCGCTGCGGGATCGGGAAATGAAGACAGCGTGGAGCGGGTTTGTTCTGGACCAGTTTGAGCTCCACAGCATCGGAAAGGGGGAGGATTGTGTTTTTGCGGGTCCTGGGCGACCAGAGGACGAGAGTGGCTATGCAGCGAAAAAAGATCGCTGAGCTGTTGTGCTTCGGGGAACGTAGCACGATACTGCAGCGTGGAGATACGGGCGTTCGCGTGTACATAGTATGGTTCAGGGGCCCAGGGCGCTTCTGAGCGGTCGTATGGCCTGGAGCTCACAACGGGAGCCCTGGTCGACAATCTGTTGTTGAAGAAGAACCGACGAATGACGGAAGTTCACGAAAGGGTTCCTGCAGTAGCGACGCCCATTGCGGCTAGCGGGGCCGCACGGGCGCGATCCAAAATAAACGGTGCGGCCTAGCTGCCTCCTGAAGCTGCAGGCCAGTAGGGGTTTCGGGTGCAGCTGACGGGTGGATGTGCAGCTGGGAAAATACGACGATAGCTCTATCGATTGCGTGCAGAGAGACACGATAGCAGTGAAGACGTCGAGACGCAGCTGGCCGTGGGCGAGGGCGTGAATGCAATCAGCGGGCCGGCTCAAGGTCAAACGTGTGGCTGCGCCTAGGGACGAACGCGGGCCCTTCACTCTCTGCTTCGGCGTAACAGGCCTGACCCGTGCAAGGCTTGAGACAGCCGCCCAATCAGGAGGCCTGTCAGCCAGAACCGGAGATCAGGCTCCTGTGCGGCGCCTCATCTACCCTTCGCGCCCATCCGTCTTCTTTCCTTCAACTCACCTCTCCGTGGGCCTGTCGCTCTTTTTGCAACCACCACCAGCACCCTTCGCAGCTCTATCGTATCTTACCCCAGTCATTCTTTTTTGGGCCGAAGTTTGTTTGCTTGTGTTGCTGTCACCTTGGCTATTGCCGTCCGCTCACTCCTCGACTACCCCGGAACGAGTTTCGCATATACTATTCTGCCAGCTAGCTGTCACGACTGAGTTACGACTTCACGTTGTTAATACCTGCATCGTAGCGTCACGTCGACAATACCAAGGACGAGCTTCCCCGGATCCATTACTAGCTCTATCGATTGCGACCTCACATGCGACATCGGTCTTAGAGCCATGCCGCACTCACATCACCAACATATGCACCATGTGCACCGCGACATCCACGTTGGCTCTCCCAGCAGTGCAAGCCAGACGATCCAACTAGCTGAACGAGCCTCACGTGTACTGGTGGCCCGCGCCAGCGCAACATGTACCAACGACAGCGATCCTGGCTGCACCAAGCCAACCCAAGTACCAACCATTGCTATTGCACTGGCTATCATGTGAGTTGGCTGTCTGTTCAGCTTTGAATGCGCTAACGGCATGTAGTGTACCTGTCGTCGGTGTAACGATCGTGCTATTCTTTTTACATCGCAGGAACAAGAGGAAGCTCGCAGAGGAAGACTCCAAAGACAAGTACAAGTCCCACGACTGGGGCATGGAGGGTGTCGCCAAGGCCGGAAAGAAGGGAGGTCCTGAGATGAGCGTGTCAGAGAAGGAAATCCCTGGAGGCCACGACCGAGGTCTCTCGATCGAGACTGGAAGCCCGTACATTCTGCCCGTCGGCCTGCATGGCTCTCGGGAGTCGTTCCACTCGTTATCGCGTTCGCAGCACGATCCTCACGACCCCTACGGCCCCGTAGCCTATCTGAAGGACGACCAGAGCATCCGCAGCGCAAGTCGCGGCCCCTATGGAAACGACGCCAGATCTATGTACACCACTTCAAGCGCAGGAACAAGGAAGGAAGGTCTTCAGGCTGGCCTTCTTCAGAATGCACAGAGGATGTCGACCTCGCACCCCATTCGCGGCGAGTCTCTGTCCCCTGACAGTTCGCGATCCCCAGACAGCAAGTTCCCTGAGGCGGGTATTCCTCTCAGTCCTTTAAACCCACGGTTTGAAGAAAGGTCGTCTCCCATCTCGCCTCCGTCAGCCACCTCGCCTTCAGATGAGCCCACCACCCAATACGCCGCCTTCAAGCCCACCGATGTTCCCACCATCTCCATTCCTGAGCCTGGTGTCACCGAGAAGCAAGTCAGCAAGTCACCCGTCCAGACCACCAACGACATCCCCACATTGCCACGCGTTAAGTCCCAAGCTGTTGTGTTAGAGAACACCAACACGCACAGCATCATCAGCACTTCGAGCTACGGCGATGGTTTCCAGATCACACCGCCGTCTCCCAAGGAAAGCGAGGGACCCAAGATTGTTGCACCTAAGCCTCGCTACTCGACTGGTCCCCAGAACGTTGGTCTTGGAGTCGACGATTTCGCCCCCAGCTCTAACCGTCTGTCCATGAGCCTCCGTCCCATGCCTTCCGATGACCCTCAGGAGAACCCCGAGGAGCGCGCCAACCGTATCCGATCTTTCTACAAGGAATACTTTGACGACTCGAAGCCTGAGCCTGCTGGCGGCCACCAATACACCGATTACGTTGAAGACTACGGCTCGGAGTACCAAGACGGCACTGTCTTCGACCCTCGCACCGGTGCCTTCGTTGTCGCTCAGCCGAACGCTCCGTTCGCTGAGCCCATCACTCGTCGTGCCATGACTCCTCCCCCGCGTGCTCCTCCCCGGTTCCGAAGCAACACTGCCACTGGTCCTCGTGGCCCGCACATGTCAAACGGCTCCATGGCTTCCTCACAATATCCACCTCCGCGTGGCATGTCTTCAATGAGCGGACGCTTGCCTCCGCCAATGAAGAAGCCGCTGCCTCCTCCATCCGCTTTGTCCTCTCTCCCAACACCCGCTAAGCTTACCGAGAGCTCCATGGTTTTCGACGCCGCCGACTTTGCACCGCCAGTCTCGTTCCGCGAGAGGCAAAACGGCGTACGACCTGACAGCCCTCTTGGAACTCCCAGGCCATACAGCCCGGCCGTACGACCACACACACCCCTCGTCGGATCCTACGACGAACTGCCAGCGCTACCCAGTCCCTACTTGATGCGCAAGTCGGGTACCTTCACTGCGCTCGATTTCGCACCACCTGCTCGTATACGTGACCCTGCCGGTGGCGGTGCCTCAGATGCTGGCTCAATCCGATCAAATCACTCTGGCATCTCGGCAGTTGGCCGATTTGCTGTTCGCAGCGGAGCCAACCGTGTCAGCAGGATACCAAGGGACGTTCTGGGTACCAAGGATGACTTCATGGTGCAATTAAAACCCAGGATGAACATGGTAGAGGGCGCCTAAACTAGTCGCGACTTCCTCAGCACACATCTTTGACGACAGACATCCTGCTCGCTGGCTGAGCTTTCCGCACACTCGACCGAACATTAAAAGCTCATTATGTCAACTTGTTCTCTATACACTGCTTTTTAGCGGCCTTGATGATTTCCTTGGTATCGTGGCATAGACACAGCGCGCGTTGGCTACTCTCCATCTTCACATCACAGCAACAACCTGTACAGACGGTCCGTCTAGTACACTTTCCTATTTTTCTCCATCGCGGTTGTGCAACGAATGACCGGCAGATTACTCGTTTCTAGGGCGGTTTAGCGATGGGCTGGCGTTTACCAATGTCTAATTTTTATTCTTCTGCGTTGCTGCGACATGGCGAAGTTGAGATGTGGAGGGCAGCTTGGTGGTTTGGAGACCGTGGAGACTTGAGTGATTGTGGAACATCTAGCAGAGCACATAGAGGAATGGAAAGAAAAAACATTACTTCAAGCGCATCGTCCTGGCCACGCGTGATGTTGTGCATCAGACGTAACTAGTGATGCTAGCCGCCCGAACACGAGTTTGTCTAGTAAGGAGCCTCAACGTCGAGCCATGCAATAGTGTGGATTCGCGATGCCCCCTCTGCTGTCTGGCCGCGCAGATCCGAAGCCTAGCGCAATTTCGCATCCTTCCGCATCCGCCTGCGCCATCATCGAGAGAATTATCCACGTATGTAGATCATCGACGCCGCTCCTCTATTACCCGCGAAAATCTCACTCTTACATACATTGTCCTCCATTTTATCCACACCACAGTAGGGCAAGCACAGCCACACAGTAGCCAACTCCACCCCCAACCATCACCAGTAAACAGTGCCCAGCGCGACGTCATGACCAGCCACGCACGCGCGTACCGGCCAGACCTTGCTCGTAGCAAACGTGCGCCACGCCGGTGCTTCAGTCGCGCGCAATGATTTGCCCTCTGGTGTCTTAGGCGCGTGGCCTAGTGCCGATGAGTGTCGTTGGTGAGAAGGGCGCCGCGTCGCCAGCGCCTTCTTGCGGTGTCTAGTTTTGCTGTTAGGGGTCCCGTACGTCATAGCTCGCGATCTTCGACCAGGCTCCATAAAATACACGACTGCTGCTGCTGCACGCGCGTAGGAGATTGCGTTGCCCCGGATTCAAGGCATTCTTGGCCTGGACATTCAATCGACGAAACGTTTCGGATCTGCGCTCTCTACGTCGTTCGTCTGAGGCCCTGTCATTGCTTGTTCACTTTCTTCTCTCACAATCCTCCGCTGCAGCACGCCTTGCTTCTTCTCCCTCTCAACGCCTGGAAATCCCCGAGTCGTCCATCATGGGCATCTTCTCGCGTCGCCGCAAGTCGGACGACACCGCCGTCACGCAAACCGCTCCAGACCTCAGCAAAGAACAAATTAAGCGCGCAACTCGCACGCGCAAAATATGGGCGCTGATCACATCCTTCTTCCTCTTCATCACACTCATCTTCCTGATCCTCGTCAATATCTCTGGTGTACGCAACAAGGCCGTTATCAAGGATTGGTACTTCATTCGACTCGACCTGAGCCACATCGTGCCTGCCAGCGTACCGAATTTCGCTCTTATCAACACTATCGCGCAAACGCTGGGACTGCATGACTTCTATCAAGTTGGGCTATGGGGTTTCTGCGAGGGATACGCGGGTGAGGGCGTGACTTTCTGCAGTGAGCCAAAGACGCTATACTGGTTCAACCCTGTGCAAATCCTGCGTAATGAGCTTCTTGCTGGGGCTTCGAGTAAGTTGCTTCACGTCCCGATTCTTAGATATCGTGCATCGGAAACAGAGTAACTAACATGCATGCCTACAGTCAACCTTCCCGCCGACATCAACGACATTCTCGACCTTATCCATCTCGTCTCCAACTGGATGTTCGGTCTCTTCCTCACCGCAACGGTCTTGTCTTTCGTCCTCATCTTCGTCATGCCCATCTCCATCTACACGCGCTGGCTTACCCTCGTCGTCGCAATCCTCGCCTTCCTCAACGCCCTCTTCGTAACCGTCGCCTCGGTCATCGCAACCGTCATGTTCATCATCTTCCGCAACACTATCGGTGGTGTGGCTGAACTGAACATATCTGCAGAGATAGGCACCACCCTCTTCGCCTTCATGTGGGTGGCAAGTGCCTTCGCCATCTTTGCATGGCTAGTACAGATGGGGCTTTGCTGCTGCTGCGCCTCAAGGAGAGATGTCAAGAAGGGCAAGAAGAGAGGAAACGAGAAGGCGTACCACATGGACGCTGCTGGCACAGAGGCAGGCGGCATCAGGGACACCAACATGGTCGCCGGCGAAGTGAATGAGAAGCCACAAAAGAAGAAGTACCAGTTCTGGAAGCGTGGTTAGGAACCTCTTCCATCAACTTCGAACCTCTTCGAGCACATTACACGCATAGACATCGACTCGGACATTGAAGTCCCAAATGCTAGTCCATGACACGCCTAGTGCTGGCTACGCAAAAAGAGAAATTTGGAATCTGTAACTTTCAGCGAGCGCGGCGTTGGTTTGGCATCTTTGGTACAGCTTAGCATAGTACAGCGCAGCGTTGGACTCTTGCATTCGACACGACATGACATTGATCACGGACATGTTCCTTCACCAATACATACAACCTAATGATATCGTTATTACAGCTAGAAGACTGATCATGCATTCCTGGATGGGTATCTTAATCGTGACCGTCCCATGACCTAACTCCAAAACTCGCAGCTTATCTGTGTTCAATTTGCTTTCCCCTGTGCAGCACCCTTGTTCATCTTCTCCAACGAGTCCATGTCGATGATTCTCAACTCTGTCCTCGCCCACAAGATGATCATGCATATTACGCCCGGCAAGAAGCCGCCTCCCACCATGAGCCCTTCACCCCAGCCACGCCCTTGCCAGACTTCATACAACGCCAATAGCCCACAAACGGCCCTGTTGATTGGCACAATAGAATCCGCTATCTTATCTGCTGCCTCTTCCGAGATGTACGGCACAGGCCGCCTTACACTTTTCTCAGTCGGCTGTTCCCACGACGGTGTCTTGTTGTAGATTCCATATCCACCTAAAGGTTTCTTGGCCTGTCCTTTCCCTTTCGATGGTTGTTGAAGTGTTGAGGGCGTGACGTCCACACCATCGATTGGCTCCATCTGCGTCGGCGGTAGTGGCAGAAAATATAACGTATACGCTGTTGCTAGCAGACTCGCGATAGAGACTAGACTGATCGGGAGGGTCGACAGGGCGAAGAGCCGCGGGATGTAAAGGAGCGTGGGGAGTAAAGGTAGCGCGAGGAGGAAGAGTGTATATGTGTGCGTCGTGGATGTGTCGTGTGTGCTGAGGGTTTGGAGGAGGGCTGCGCGGTCTGTGTAGTTCTGTCAGCAAGGCGGGGATTGGGCATGGAAGAGAGGGAAGGGTACCTTGTTCGTCCATACCCGCTTCTACGGTATCTTCATCGTCGGATTCGGACGGGTACTTGAACGTCTTGCGCAAGCGTTGCGCCGCTACTGTCTCGGCTTCCTTGAGTTTCTCCATCTTTTTCTGCGTCTTTTGCGCGAGTTGGTACGAGATTTGAAGGATTCGGGGGGCTGACTGTATGTTGTGGAGGGAACGATCAGACGAGATAATGTGTTAATAGAGGCCGGATGATTGAAAGGTGGCCTTTCGTGGCTACCTGCGCGCGTGCGGCAAGGCAACCGGGTTGTTGGACTGTTTGGGTCGGCGGAACGGATGACGACGTTTGTGGGGGAGATCTGGACCTGGACCCTGGAATTAGCGCGCTGGACCTGCATGCATCATCTTCCTCTCCATCACTCGACTTTGCAACCATGATAGTCACGTCTTCCATTCCTCTAATTACGTTATAGGAATCTTCGGCTAGGGTAACTTTCCATCCATCATGGGCGGCTCAACGTTTTGATATCTCTCGAGATCTTCTCCACCAATGCAATGCAGTCTCACGTGCCTCCGACGAGGCCTAGCTGGCGCCTGATTGAACCAGATATCGCGTTCCATAGGTATAGCAACGGCAATTGCGAAAACTCCAAGCCGTTTTTGGGACTGCAGCCTGGGGCTTCGCACAGAAGCTGAACTATAAATCGGTCTAATCTCTTGTCCTGGTGGGAGCTTTATCTTCTTCACCACCATCGCTGGGATTTTACTTATCTTCACAAAAGAATATCCATTGCTACTCCTACACAACGCGACTCGCTTGTCTCCCTCCAGCTGCTCTTAGCCCTAATACAAGCTTCTTTCGCAGAAATACCACCTCCTCAACCACCTCGAAGCACAACATGCCCCTGGAACTTCAACGCTTGCCGAGCACACGAGAGCTGAGACGCATCGCTTATCCGATCCATCTGGAAGACACCCTGAGTATGCTGAGCGACGCACCTAGCGACGAGAAATCCAGTTGCCATCTCACTCTTCGAGACGATGCCCTTGCCTCCAGGGGTCCTATCGTTGCGAGTATTCCACGGGATACGCTGTGTCCGTTCTTTGAGCTCCTTCCACGCGAGATCAGAGATGAGATCTATCGCTACGCACTCGGAAATCTCAGTGCTGCCTTTATGCACGGCAAGACTCAGGTAAGAGCAACGCATCATATTCATAAGGGACCTATTCTAGATACTTATAAAGAGCAAATCCCGTGGATGCGCACGGGCAAACAGATGTACCAGGAGGCTACCGAGATGTTTTATCATCTGGCTCGCTTTGACATGGACCTGGATATGCGCTACAAGTTTCCTCACGTCAAAGGCGTCACGCGACGGGTCAAGATACGCCACGCTCCCACACTTATCCGCGCGAGATTCCTTTCAGTAGTGAATCTAACGGTAGTAAATCTTCGCCAAATCGAAGGCTTGACCGAGACTCTGCACTTCGACACAGAAACCGAGCAGTGCAAAGCACTAGTTGATCTCTTCCCACGCATGGTTGCATTGCGGCAACTTGAGATCCAAATGGAACACAAAGTCCCGCCATGTGACGAATTCTGCGATACCGAGTACCGACCCTCACTCTCGTTCCTCAGAAGTCTACCTCGCGCGTCACTGGCAAGATTACGCGTCGAAATCCAGTGTGCTTATAAGACATTCGATCGCAACTCCATCGCTTGGGAGTATGCCGCGAATAACGTCGCCAGTAGGCTCTCTGATCCTCTCAAGAGAGAGGTCAAGAGGTGCGCACTGCATGCAGTCAGGGGAGACGATCATCAGTGGAAAGAGTGGAAGGAGGAGGCAATCCATAATGTGGTTCGATGGCGTCACCAATTCCTTACCCATCTCACGCTAGGTTTTGAGATTACTATGGCCCAATACAGGTGAGTACGAGGTCTGAACAGTACTTTGGTAGACATGCGACTGTCTTGTTATTGCTAATTGGAAGATTGCGAATCACATTCCGCAGAGAACCTCGTCCTATAGTACTGCGGTCATGGAAAGAGTCACGACTTCAGAAATTTATGTATTACACCTCTCCAATCAGGTCTTTCCGAGAAGGAGGTATCGCGAACACAAGAACCAATCCGTGGTAGCGTACTTTGAACATCTCCCGATGGTCTAAGCCTTGCTTTTGCACCGACGGTAAAGCGAACTTTCAAGAAGACAAAATGTCATCCCTGTGAATCTACTCGCCTCGGGTTCGTCCCGTCTCACTGCCCAATGTTGTGACTGTGCTCCAGATAATCAAGGTGAGACTGCCTGTCTTTGCGCTAGCTCCGTTTGCTCGTCCCCACCCAGGTCCTACAGCTTTTCGATCTTTGAACTTGCCGACCAACACGTCACTCCCAAACCAATCCACAATCATGGACGCCGATACCGTCATGAGACACCTGGGTGTCTTCGAGGACAAGTAAGCAAATCAAACGTTGTGGTTCTTCCCTTACTGATCTCCCAGGACAACCAAGAACCAGCGCGATTCACCTCTCCTTCGTCTCCCCGCCGAACTCCGCAACAAGGTCTACGACCTGGTACTCTTAAACACTCAAGTCTGCATGAGAATGCCGCGTCTATACGCTGATGCTCATAATCACCGAGGAAGTCTAGCACTATTGTCTACCTGCCGCCAGCTCCGCCATGAAACATCTTCAACTTTCCACACAATGGCCGTGTTCAAAGTCAGCACCTTTGTTCTAAAACAGTTGAGCGGAAGCTATCTCATTCACAACTCAGAACGTTGGAATTCAATCCAATCGATTCAGATGCGCGGTTACGAGGTGGAGCGATGGTGCAATTTCGCGGATATCTACCATTACGAGACTCCAAGGAATTTGGGTAGAAAAGGCATGTACATCGGCTTTCTTCCATCACTGAAGAATATTCTCGTAGTCTATCATGTTGATGATGACGACGATTGTTGGGGATACAGCTACCGTGCAATCGCCGACATTCTGAAGTTGCATTTTGGAAAGAGTAACCTTTGCGTCCGCATTCAGGCCGACTCTTAGGATAGCCTGTTTGAGTAGATGGCCTGGGATAGAGACGGTGCAGAGATACATGTCAGACGACCAATGAAAAGTTCATGATTAAACAAATGCGAAGACGCGTGCAGCAGAATTACAAGAACGCACAACTGCATCTCTACACTGACGCTGGTCACGGAAATCTCTATCAGGTGCTTGAGGCGTATGCGAAGCAGCTGGAGTTGTTTCTGGGATGATGTTTAATACCGGAAAGATGCTGAATATGAGGACAAGGTGGTCGGAAGTGAGGACTAGTGGCTTTTTCGTAACGATCCGATAGCGATAGCGTTCGGCATGGATGCTGTTCAGTTACTCATTAGCTCATAGAAATGCAGGTTGCCTTGATCATACAAAACATACTGACTGTTGCGGCAATCGATGATCACTTGCTATGTACACGATCGTCCAACTTTAGGCTAAAGCCGTAAGTAATAGCAACAAATGTAGTCCACTGCACACAAACACACATCGACTTTCTTTCTCCGAAGTCCCCAAATATGTTTTTTCGACTGTCGAAGATATAGACTAGGTGGGCAGAAGAGCGAGGTCGGAGCAGATCGAGTTCGGGCGAACCCAAATCGGTAGCAGCGTGCACTATGGCGAACAACGACCAACTGGACAACACTATTTCCATATTTTGCACGGCAAGGATGCCTCGCGATGTTAGAACCTCGATCCGACATCTCAAAAGATGCAAATAACTGACATCCTTCTCAGCTTCTTAACGAATTTTTCATTGAGGCGTTCGAGGCGCCTGAGCTGAAGGCGGTGGAGTGCACTCACATAGGTAAACGAAACCAGCATACTCTCGAGCAAAACGCATGCTAATTGATACCACTCAGCCATTCTCGTCGATACGACCGATATCACCAAACTCACATCACCCACACGCGCCCCAGTGTCGCAAAACCTCTCCTACCCGTTCCTGAACTGTGGACTGGACGATCTCGTTAAGTTCGCGTGGCAATTCGACGGCGCTGAACGGGGCATTGTAGGCACGTAATTCGTCATCATGGATGATCAGACACTTGAGGATAAGACAGTGGTACTCGTCACGCCATCTGAGGGCTACGACGGTGTAGAGACGGCGCCTAGACTAACTGCACGATCGGATTTTCGCTCTAGTACCAAACGCTGAACGTCAAAAGTATCGGAGTAGGCGGCGATGAACATTAGACTGTGTGACGGAACGAGTTCAGAGTAGGCCGGGCAAGGAATTATGAAACGGACGAATTCGATGCCTCAATTCAAGTTTCTTATTTCATTCTACAGCATTCTTCTCCCTCCACTCCCCAGCCGCCTCCTCATAAGTGCAGAACTCCACGTCTCCTTCCCACGCCTTCAGCCACTTAATCACCCTCTCAATCATGCCGATGACATGCGCCATGCCACTGGTATCCGGATGCAAGACCAACGGGAAAACCACTACATCTTTCTCTCCATCACCCTCAAGCATCTCGCTCCTAATCCACTCAAACTTGTCCTTCCACATGTTCTCCATAACGCGAACGTCGACGTAGCCGTGCGAGTTGGGTGCATTGGGAAGATACTGGAGCGGCGTCATGTCTTCTGTGTACCAATTTGCCGGGATTTCGACGAGGGTTTTGGTTGTGGGTGCACTGGGCTTGGGCAGGGGTTTCATCCAGTCTTTCGCAGAAGCCTCTTCGGTGTACTTTGGCGCTTTGATGGGTGGGAGGTTGGGGAGGTAGTACGGTTTGCTGTCGTGGTGGGAGAGTGAGGAGTCATAGAGGAAAGAGTACTCCTCTAGCAATTCCACGGTACTTTCGCGGAGTTGATAGAGCGGTGCGCGATAGCCCAGTGGTCGTTTTCCTAACAGTTCCTGGTAGAGACTTATACAGTGCTCGAGGACTTCGCGTTCTTGGGTGGGCGTGAGCTGAGGGGCGCCTTCGTGGCAATAACCGTGTAACCCTATCTCTGCGCCGCTGCTCTTGATGGCGGCAAACTCTTCTGGGAAAGATTCTGCACTATGCATCGGCACAAACCAGGTTACTTTGTTCGCAATGCCGTGCTTCGCGAAGAGCTTGAGGAGTCGTGGAACTCCGACGTGGCCACTGAAGAAGCCAGTACTGTAGTCCGCGAGGTTATTATCGGGGTGTTGGCCGGTACCAAGCCAGCCCGATACTGCGTCGAAATCCACAGAGAGCAGGATCTTGATCTTCGGCTTCTGTTTTGGTTGAGAGCTGCCAAGAGATGACATGGTTGGGATAGCCATTGCTGAGGGGGTCCTGCTAGCTAGAGAGACTCCTTCGGTTGCGGTACCAAATATCTCGGCCTCACCAGTTGCGTTGAGAGACGGCGTTTCGGGCTCGACAGCAGTTCCCTGTGATTTGCGAACTTCTTCCTCGGACCACACAATGCGACCTTCCATACCACCATCCACAGATATACATTGTCCGGAGATGTGACCTGCAGCGCGATGACTTGCCAGGAAAGCAGCTGCTCTCGCTACGTCAGTCGGTTGAGCGATTTTTCTGAGTGGGACACTGCAATTGTTAGCAAAATATCGGAGAGTCAGTATGAGCGTCAGACTCACGTAGCCTTCGCCTCCCTCCACATCTCCCCTGGGTCGTCCAACCTCCCTTCAATCAACTTGGTCTCCACCCATCCGGGCGCGACGGCATTGATCCTGGCGCTCTTATTCAGCCTAACAATCTCGTTCTTCACTGTCTTCACAAGACCGTATTGTAGCCCTGCTTTCCCACTTGCATACTCCACATGACCTGCCTGACCAAAGACTCCACATTCGGACCCCGTCACAACGACACTGACATTTTGAACTTCCTTGCCAGTATCAATTTGCGACTTCTCAATGGATTTGAGAAAGTGCTTTATGGTTAGGTACGTGCCACGCACGTTGACAGCGTAGGTGCGGTCCCAGAGCTCGCTGGGCATATCCCAGATAGGATAGCTGGAAGATTCATCTGTGATACCTGCGTTGGCGCAGAGAACGCTGATAGGCTGCGAGAAATAGTTGATAGCTCGGGATATGGAATCCTGGATGGAGGCTTCGGAACTGATGTCGCCTTGGAGGCAGTGGAGGTTGGGGTTTGTTGGGGCGAGAGGATTGGGACGAAGATCGTGTGCAGTGACTTTGCAGCCTTGTGCTATGCAGGCGTTAGTGACGGTTGCATGAAAGCAAAAATATCAATTGAGATGATAGCGTTGATTCCTTATTTTGTAGGCCGAAGCCCTAAAGCGTGCCTTCCACAGCAGGGTGACTTGACAGAGACCCCGAGCCTACCATGGAACCTGCAGACTTCACTCAATGTGTAAAGACTCTCCGACAACCATCAAAGGCACAAGACCATGACATACCTAGAAACTCATCTACAATCGCACTACCAATTCCTCCGGCAGCCCCAGTAACGAACACATGCAACCCCCCAAGTTCGAGAAACGACATGATGCACCTTGACGACGCCTTCACTGCTTCTGCGGCCAGGCGGTCAAGTTCAGAGTGTTACTCTATCAACTCAGCTCCACAAGATGCGCGCCCGCATACGTAATGTAGCAACAGCCGACCCGGCACCCACGATAAGCCCTACGTTATCACCTTGAGGAGCTTCCGAAGAGGGCAACGGCTAGCACTTGTCGCATACTGTTATTTCTCCGCGCGCAATCGAGGTGGAAGTGTATACGTAATCCTGAGTGCAGATGGCGATAGCGAGGCTCAGTTGAGCATGTGGAGGGGACATCGACCCCTCTTCCGCATACCCCAGAGGGAGGGAGCTGGAGCTAGAATACGCGAAGAACAATTGTACCGCTTCTACGAACTAGCCTGATTCATCAGGCGCTTTGGGTATGAGGTGTCTGCGCCTACGGCCAAATCTCAACAAAAGTAAGACGAGTCCCACGCGCAAGGGCTCGAAGGGCACATCGCGACTCCGTACTTGTTTACTAAGAACGCCACTGTGCCCTTCCGCCCCGCCGGCCCACCCTGACGGACCGCCAAACTGCCCAACGTGGTAATTTTGACAAAAACCGTTGATTTCAGATGGCCGAAGGGCACACTGCTAGAGCTTAGGTGACCAATGAATTGGGTCGGTGATCTGCGGGATACGGGTGCTTGCAGAGGGGCACAAAGGCGCGCGCCAATTGGGAAGAAGGGTGTGTAGGAGATGTTAGTTGGTCGTGCAGAGGGCGAGGGCACGGGTCGGCGATGATGAAGATGGTCGCATACGTGCTCTGAGCTGAATGGGCGATACGTTTGTAGTAATGTTCATTGGTTTCGGCCACTGCATATTGCAAGCGGAGAGTTTCCTTCCCTAGATGATGTAACATGGGCTATTGTGCGCACTTTGCTCCCCATCTTAACTTTTGCTGGTATCATAACGCCGTGGCTCATGGTTGAATTACAAGGTGATGTCCTCGGTGCGGTAGTGGTCTGCTACGATGCGGTAGAGATATGAAGGTGCGTGTCCGCCACTAGAAGACATTAGCTTGCATTCAAGGCATCGAGCTGTTCAAATCGCGACTTACAGGTTGGTGATGTAGAGATCCACAAGGTCTGCGGGAACATAGTCGTACAGTGGGTTCTCAACATCGACCTTGTCGACGAACTCGCCGTCGTCGTAGGGAACTACACTTCCGGCGTCACCGTGCTCGATCAGCTCGTCGATGTCGAATGGGTAGACCGGGCTAAGCTTATATACACCACTAAGCACGACAACAGGTGTCTGGTGCTCCTTTGCGGCCTTTGCAATCATGTGTGCTCCAGCTGCGGCTACCAGGCCACCGTTGGCTAATACGGTATGGGTCGCCAGAATGACCTTGTTGACACGGGACATTATGGCGAAGACATGGGAGTCGGGGATGACGTAGACTTGGATGCCAGCATCGGTAAGGGGCTTCCATTTGTCGTCGTCCTCGTCGTCATCCGGATTCGCCTCTCGCTTCTTGCCTGTAAGAAGGATGCCATGCGTGGCAGTGTGGTCGTGGGGATACGTCTCGGCGTGTACGACGGTGAATTTGCGTTTTCGTGCGGCGAACAGAAGGAACTTCTGGACTGTTGTGGACGCAGTGTGGGTGAGGATGATTTCGTTGGCGTGGATGTGCTCGAGGGCGACTTCGGCAATCTGCTTGTCTGAGGTTTCGAGCTCGTCCTGAAGTTCTCTTATGCCCTCCATGACCTCGCCCTTCAGGTCCAGATTTTGGCTCTTGTTGATGCCCTCGAGGCGCTCCAGATTGAGTGCCGTCAGCGTGCTCTTGCCGTTTGGCGACGCCTGCCCTGTAGGGGTGCTTGTAGTTGAGGGTGTATCTGCTGGCTGGGAGAAGAGGCCAAAGAGCGAGTGGACGAGGGGAGCGGACGAGGTAGGCGCGTACGAGGTGTGCGAGGTGAGCAACGGGGGCCGTCTCGAGGGTTCGCTAACGTCGGAGGCGTTGTCGGTGAAGACGCTCGTGGGCATGGGTTCGGCAACGGCATGCCGGAGAGGGCTGAATGTGGATATGCTCGAGTTGAGCGCTGGTCTGTGGAGAGAGTCGTGCTGCGCGTGTGCATGTGGCGTTGAGTAGCCTGGCTCGCTGCCTGTTGGTGTTTGCCCTTCGGCATGCTCGTCGACCACTTCGCGCACCAGTCCCAGTACGCGCCGTACGATGTTTCCCACCACCACCTCGTGTGGTTGCGCCGATGTCAACCGCCTGCCGACTTGCTTTATGCGCTCAATGAGCTTGGCGGCATCCCTGCCCTTGAACTCGCCCACCACGCGCAGAAGAAGGGCCGTCGTCGCAATGGCGCATGGTCTCGAGTTCCGTATTTGTCGCCGTTTGAGAAGTCTGAGGTAGGAATATTAGTTGTGGTTGCGCTGCTGCGCGGAAAGTCATATCTCACGAAATGAAATGTTCCACCGAGGCATCTACTGGAGTACTCTTTAGTGACTTCAGGTAGGTTGACAGACCCGGCGCCTGTACCGTCGCGCCCTGCATCGTGGGGATATTTGCAGATTTGTACTCGAGCGTCCCAAGATTTCGAACGGTATATGGCAGTTATGTGGGGTGGTGGGGTTGTTCCTGGATGACTCTGCGGGTGTCTATGTGCGTTTGAAAGGGTTCCCGACAACCAATGTACTTTTAGGGGTTCAAAGTATTGGCCACGCGCGTTTTGTTTGTAAGGCACTGTTGGGGAGCGTTGCTTGTTCAAGACTTGGTGGAGGGAATGTGTGAGTCGTAACTAAATTGAGCTTTGAGCGTTCCGATTGGGCACGGGCTCTCCAGCGGTTCGTCATTGGCATGTCCCCAACCTTCTGCTTAGCTGCATACCCGTCTTCTCTCGACAAAGTCACGCCTCGGCCTGCTGCTAGTTTCGCCAGTGCTGGACGAGCATCTTGACTGCGCTGTCGCTGTGCACACTCTCCCCAACAGCCCCACCATCACCGTCACGGAGGTCCTACCGTCATCCCAGACATAAGCATCAGCGCACCCAGCACTTAGGCTACCCCACAGTCCTTCGCCATTCTCCAACCTCGGCCCTCGATCTCATCTCCCGCTGACGATGCGAGTGCAATAGCTGCACAGAGAGAGACGCGCAAGATGGGCGCCGACAGGAGTGACGGCTCCGGCTCCGGCTCCTCGAATACGGAAGCGGTCGCATCCGGATACGACGAAAAGACACCTCTACTCGAGCAACCCCAGAAGGGCCCCTACGAAGACACCAAGCGGCGAAGGAGATGGCTGTATCCGTCGCGCATATCCGACGGCATCGTCGCGGTGGTGGGCGTCCTCGCAACCCCCTTTGTCTATACGGGGCAATGCCTGGTGGCCGCCTTCTACTACGAAGAGGATGGCCACTTCTCCTTTCTCGCCCCGATCTACCACATCTCGCGGACATTCACTCGCGGACGTCGGAAAAAGGTTGCGGCGCACGCTTCACGAGCCTCGGCTGCCCCGGACCGTAGCGAGAAAGGCACGCGCAAGAGTCGCAGTTCGAGTGTCGCGCAGCCCGTCGTGAAACAACCCACGAGGCGATCACTGTCAATAGCATCAACCTCGACCGCCATGACGTCCGACTCGGAGAGCGAGCGATCTCCAACACGCGACCCAGACACCGACAGCCCGTCGCGCCACACCCGCTCCAAATCCAGCGCGACTGCACGAGCAGACGAAATCGCCCCGGCCAAGAGGTCGATACGCATCACGCTACATCACAATGAGGACGCTTTGAGGCAACGCAAGGCCGCGAAGAAGGCCCAATCGTCCAAAAGTAACTCCGTCTCCTCCGAGGCTGCCGCTTCCCTCAAATCCCCCACAGGGCCGGCAACCGCGTCTTCGAAACAATTGACCAAGTTCCCACGAGCGCCCCAACCCCCGCGCCCCCTCGTGCCACGCCGCCAGCCCTCGTACTCCGCTAAAGGCGTATCCGCTGTCGGGCCGCACCAGAAGACGCTCATCATCGATCTCGATGAGACATTGATCCACAGCATAGTCAACGGCGGCCGCTTCCAGACTGGCCACATGGTAGAGGTCAAACTCCAGGCATCCGTCGGCGCCGACGGGCAGGTTATTGGTCCCCAGGTGCCGCTCCTATACTATGTTCACAAACGGCCGTATTGCGACGATTTTCTGAAAAAGGTACGCACACCAGCCAGGCACGCTTGATGCCACACTAACGAAACGACCAGGTTAGTAAGTGGTACAATCTGATCATATTCACCGCCTCGGTACAGGAGTACGCAGATCCCGTCATCGACTGGCTGGAGGTGGAGCGCAAGTATTTTGCAGGCAGGTACTATCGACAGCACTGCACTGTTCGCAACGGGGCTTACATCAAGGACCTTGCTCAGGTCGAGCCCGATCTCAGCAAAGTCATGATTCTTGATAATAGCCCCTTGAGCTACGTTTTCCATCCTGGTAAGTTCACCCTCCGTCCAGTGCGCCCACTTGTGCTCGTACTGATTGTGCATCCAGACAATGCCATTCCCATCGAAGGCTGGATTAGCGACCCAACAGACCACGATCTGCTGCATCTTATCCCGCTGCTCGAAGGCTTGCAGTATGTCACCGACGTGCGTGCGCTGCTTGCGCTTCGGCTCGGCATGCCCGCATCCGCCTAGTCAGGTAGCCACAATTTTAGTGGCATTCGCTCTAGTACCTCGCTTTCTAATACTTTTTGTACTATAGACCCGTTGCGCCGAGCAGTTGGCTATGTAGCTCGTTGGAGGAGATACCCAAGATGTTATTCGTTCATGATCCACGCCTCGCTTGAAAGACGTTCCTTTTGAGTTTCTTTTACTCATTACGAACAAGGGATTACCCGCCCGTCGGCATGCAGCTCCGATCTGCCACTTGCGACTTGCCGCATGGGCCTGTCGTCTCGCCCACGTTTTCAAGCCTGTTCCCCCACGCCTGTCAATTCCCTTGTGTCCGGGGCATGACATGCGTGGCGACGGGTACTCACTCACCATGTTCTTACACATCCCGCTTATCTCCCGCGACCTTTCAGCCCCACGACGCCCATTTCTTCTCCCGTGGCTCCATGCAGGGCCGTAATTGCTCTCGCTTGGGTCCCATCAGAACGAGCACGTTGAATGCTTATTACATTAACACACCGCTGCCCCTGTCGCTTCCATGTCTTTACAATGTGGACGTCGCTCTGAATTATCCAACGTGCATTTCAACATCTTGTGCCAATGCATTCGTTACAGAGAAGACGCCTGCGCTCAAGTTCGACTCCATCCGAGAACTGTCGCAATAGGCTCAAAACATGGACGTAGCAATGATTGATTCGAGGTTAGTCTACCACTGGCGGCCTGGATGTAGCTAACAACATATAGCTTGGACCATCCATTCTTTGATGACGCCATAGAAGCAATACACAACACCATACTGCAAGAACATCGTCAGCATTTCGATCATCGTATCAGCTCAACACTTCTGCTCGAAGAGCTCCGTCGTACTACCGCTGGCAATGGGTCGGCAGACCGAAGATTAGTCGTATGCAGTCGAAAGGTTATACTGTTCATTCGCACCTTTGCACCCTACTTCGATGTCCTTGGCACATGCGTCGAATTGCAGCCAGGATGGGCAGGCTATTTCTGGGCAATCGTTCGTGTAGTCTTCAAGGTATGCATGTAGTCCATTTTACATACATCTTGGACTAATACGGAAGCAGATGAGCGGTGACTGCGTGCTTGTCCTGGAGAAGATTGCCGATGTAGTTGAAGCTGTTTCGCAAATCATACCACCCTATCAAGAAGTTTACAACATCTGCAAGCGTAACGGAGCCGAGTCCCATGGCGAGGCTGGAGATCGTCATCTGGCTGCACTTTTGTCTTATGTGTATGCGGATCTTGTACAGCTGTTCTTGGAGCTATATCGTATCTTCTGTCGTGGAGCACAAAGTACATCCACCATTTGTACAAACGTCCTCCGCAGCGAGACACTATGGCGACCCTTCGATTCCCGGTTTGCCCACCTTGAAACACGGCTAGGCCAGCACAGGAGATGGTTAGATACAGAAACTGCGAACCAGACTCAATACTACGCGGACATCTCACAGCACCGCAGAAGTTATGTCGAATTTCTGCAACGTCAAAACGGAGTTATGGACAACGGTCGAGTGGAGCAAGATGAACAACGGCTGGCGAAGCGCTTGAGGAGAGTGGAGAAAGTACAGCATTGGCTGTCGTCTTCTACCTTGATTGCCACCCGGTCTCCCGGCATCCAACAGCCGTATCAAGAGTCCTGCGCTTGGTTCCTGCGTGTTGCTGCATACGCCCAATGGAGGAGCTTGCGCTTTGATAGCAGCATGGCAAATGACCAAGAAGCTTTAGTCGGCAACTGGCAACATCGGGTACTGTTTGTACAGGGTAAGTCGCCGCGCGCATACTTCAAGCTTTCTACAAACTGACGAAAGTTCAGCAAAATCTGGCTTTGGGAAGACCGTCATCTCGCATTCAGTCGTTGAAAATCTAACTGGTGAAGCGGACGATCCTGATCTGTGTGACGAACCGCCGGCCACTGCAAGCTATCATTTCAATCATCTCCTATCTGAGAACAACCAATCTGAAGATGCCTTCCGGGCTATGGCTTGCCAGCTACTTCACGCTCGTCGGCACGACCGATCAACTTTGGATACTGTCAGTCTCTTATTGCGGAAGACGTCCTTTCGAGAGCATGCCACCTCTGATGAAGTGCTCGATGTTCTTCTGATCCTACTTCGGCAGCACCCCACTTTCCTTGTACTTGATGGCATCGATGAGTGCAGCGATACTGATACGCTCCTTGCATCGTTAGCAAGACTCTGTCGTGGATCTGACACAAGAGTTATCCTCTTCAGCAGACCGAATTTGAAGATACCACTTGAGTATCAAAAATGGGCTTCAGATGCTCCTCACATCCTCTCGCTTACCGGTCAACACAATGTTGTCGCTATCGATCAGTTTGTGGTACCGGAAATGAATCGCCTAGCAGATCAGGGCTTCTTCGGTATCTCTATGGATCGAAGGCTCATGTCGGAAGTCGCGAGGACGGCAGATGGGGATTTTCTCTGGGCCAACATGTTGATGAAATTCCTTCAGTCGCCGCTACTGTCGTCGGGCGAGCGGCTGAATATTCTCCAGGGAGTGCATTCAATACAGGGCCTGGAAGCGCTCTTCGGTATTTTGTTTGACGCATTAGCGCGCCATTCGCCGACAGAAAAACGCGTCATCGCCGACACAATTCGATGGCTGTCTTTCCCGATCAACCGCATGTGTCCGGGAGCACTACACGCTGCTCTAAACACATACAGACCCGACGTTCCCGAGGCTTCGCATACAACCGATATCATACAAGCCTTGCCGGAACTGACATGTGGTCTTCTCTGCGTGGTCAACGACGAGATCGCTTTCACCCACGAATCCATACGCGATTACCTTCTCAACCCGCTATCACAAGGCTCAGAGTTCAGTCTTTGCGATACAAGTAGCGTCCATGGTCAGCTTGCTGCAAGATGTCTATCATATCTCGCTTGCGATATACCAAAACGTCCTCTCGGCGTCCTGCAGCCTCACAGTCCAGCCATGCCACCTACCATACCTACCAGTAGTGGTGCGAGCCAAAGAACAAGCGCGTCGGTAGACAGTGGATACAAGTCCCTATCTTCATCAGACGGAGATAATCACACCCACGCGATACCGGCAATGCCAACTCAACACAACAGCTCGAGGGCGAATAGTATCCGCACCGTGCCTTTCGATACCCATTTGCCTTTCCTACGGTATGCAGCGCTTTGTTGGCCGATACATTTGAGCCGTGCTCTACTCCCATCTTCACACTATACCACAACCTCCTCAGCAGATTCACTCGCCTACCTACCCGCTTTAAGCGCCTTTTTAGCTTCTCGTATTGCGGTCACTGCTTGGGTCGAAGCTTCTTTTCGGTACAGTCTGCCACCCACGCTCACGCGTCTCATTGGCCCGTTGTCAGATTTGAAGGGCGAGATATCGCCCGCTACTGTGGAGGGCAAAGAGCTAAGATTGGTTGTCAATGAGATGAGGGTTCTGAGTGAGAGACTGGTGGTATTGAAAAGAGAGTATGAGGGCGTCATGAGGCGGAATCCCAGTTTGATTTGGCAGATGGATGAGCCGAGTGGGAATGCTTATTGGCCGGTTTGGGAAGATATTCTTGCGAATGGAAGTTGAAGGTAACGGCGAAAGCGCGCGAATTTTTGACTTGATTCATTTGGCGTTGGTCGCAGCGGAGTTCGGTGTGTGTTTACACATGCTCTCTCGGTAAATGGCGTTTTCCTCAAGTCCCAAGAACGCATCGCACAATATTGGATTTTAGACATGCGTACCTAGTCGCTTTAGCTAGTTTGGGATTGCTAGTGGTATATATAAATTCATCTCGGTCCAAAGCTTTCACATTGTTCCATGTTCCAACTCACTCTTTTCTCGAAAACTGCGACTGGAATACCGATGTGGTGCATTTTCGAAAAAGTCTTATGCGAACATGCCATGTCCGATCTGCTTCAACCAAATGCAAGGCAATAGATCTCTCAAAAGACATATGTCCTAATAAGACATTTCGCTGGACCAGCACTCCGATAATTAAGCAATAAACTAGGTCCCAACCCCTTCATAAAATAGGATCTTCGTTCTCATGCTAAGCTCCAAAAGAAATGCAAGCGCATTCTATGTGCTTTGCAGCAACTCATTCTAGAAATTTGGAAACAATAAAAGGTGCACCATAATCGATGTATAGAGGACTTCCAAAGGAAATATAAGCTGCGCAATAGTAGTCATTTGTCCAAAATAAGGCATGTAGGACCCATGTGTTAAGATTGTTCCAAAAACTGTATCGAAAGTCACCATGTAAGAGCACAGCCGAAGGGATGGACTGCCGGCTTTCTTGGTGTATGGAACTCCACCTATGTTCTCCTCTCTCTTGTTCCTCAACATGTAGCGGGGAAAATGAAAATTCGGAAGCGATGTCTGTCTTGTTCATGGTGCGGAGTGCGAGACTTACTATGTAGTATCTACCTATTAATGTCTCAAAAAACGTTCCGGTAGGATCGATGTCCGCCTGTCCAGAAGAATGGCAGAGAAAGTCCATGTGAATATTTAATGCAACTGGAGATGACGGAATTTCTAAAATAACATTGCATTATTCCATGAAGTTCTATCCTCAGTTCCCGTTACATCACCAGGATGCTTTCCCCTGAACCAATCGTCTCAACACTTGGTAGTCTGACCACATGGGTATAAATTCCTCTTTCTTATTCTACCCTGCTTGTTCCAAGACCATACCTGAGGTCTCATCGTCCAAAACCAAATGAGGACGTTTTCATGTTTTTTTTTCCAAAAACCTCTTTACGGGGTTCACATGTTCTGCTCATTGGAAAGGCTCCTGCGGTCTCCAAAAGGGAACAGATGAAATTCGATGCTCTAACAGCAAGCCCGCTTGCATTTCGTGTCCCGAAATGCCCGATGTTGTAGGTGCCTGCGCATCCTCATGTCGTTGATTTGCGGAACTTGGACGAGTGAATGTAAATTTTTGCGCTACCAGACATGATTCTTAGTTATGGTGAACTTACGATGTTGGGGAACATGTGGAATCAGACGCGGATGGGTTGTTTGGCTTGCCCTCACGCCAAGTCTGGAGCATGTGATTTCGCGTGGTCCCGAGGTCCCCACGATTGGCCAAATGCAGCGACACGTACCTTCACCTGGTGAAGTTTACAGCCACGACAACGATGCTTTTGCGCTCAACCTGAGACACAGTATCCCGTTATTCCTCAGCTTGGCACATGCGACCGAGGGAACAATTCACCCCAACCTGACCTTCATCCTTCGCGACAACCCCACCATGGCACCCCCGCCGTCCTCACTCTACACGCTCTCCTTCGCGATTGCAACCCTCGCTACTCTGCTGGTCGCGGCAACACTACGTCTGCTTGCCATACTTCCAAATGCGCGCTCAAAGTCTACACCACTGCGCAAGCGCCCGCTCGCAACACGTATCCTCGTCGTTCTTGGATCGGGCGGACATACACACGAAATGTTCTACTTACTGCGAGATCTAGACACACGGAAATACACACACCGAACATACGTGGTCAGCAGCGGAGATGCGTTCTCAGCACAACGCGCAGCGGAGTTTGAGCGAGGACTTGAAGATGGAGAGAAGGAGCGGCTGCGAAAGCAAGAATCGGAGAAAGAGGTGGTGCAACCAGACGGCACAAGAAGAAGACCAGTGATGGAGATTACAGATGCAGATGGAACAACACATGCGCTAGAAGAGAAGAGGGCAGAGAGGCCAGTATGCACTGGCCCAGACCACTACAATATCGCCGTCATCCCTCGCGCGCGCAAGATACACCAACCACTCCTCACAACGCCTTTCACCTCACTTTACACCCTCCTATCTTCCTTCATGCCTCTCCTCCGCGCACCACCACTTCTCGCCGGTCAAGCTCCTACAACACCATACGAAGCCGCAGCCGCCGACCTCCCAGATCTCATCATCACCAACGGCCCAGCCACGGCTGTGATTCTTATCCTCGCAAGCCTCATACTGCGCTTCTTCAATATCAAGGGCGCGAATAGTAGAGGAAAGTGCAAGACGGTGTACGTGGAGAGTTTTGCACGAGTCAAGACACTCAGTCTGAGCGGGAAACTGCTGCTAAGGGTCGTGGATCGCTTCCTGGTGCAGTGGGAGGAGTTGGAGGGCGCAGGAGGACGAGCGGAATATTGGGGCATTCTGGTATGAGCTTAGGGACAATTTCATGGGAGAGGTTCAAGAGATCGTGGTATGCATGATGCAGGCGTTTGATGTACATTTACAGCGAAGATACCCCACAGGCCACAGAAAGCCTAGCTGAGTTTTCGGCTTCAATCCATGCTATATATACAAAAGGTATGCTACAAGTCTCGTGTCACAGGCGTGATGCGTTGTCGTGCCATCGTCTCAGCCATCCTAGTCGAGGTCTGCTGTTTGACTGGGAATCTGCTTCTTGCCCAGATACGGCTTCGTAGCACTCTTCTGCATGTGCTGACCCAATGCCGCCAGCAAGCTCTCCTGGTCGACCAGCGGCTTCTCCTTCTGGCTCTGCACCTTCTTCTGATGCTCAAGCTCCCACCTCAATTGCATGGGCGTCTTCATTGCCTGCGCCGCTCTGTGCTTTTGCTTTGCAATTTCTCGCGCGACCACACCCTGTTCGGAGTGTTGCGCAACCTTGATAGGACGCGGTGCTTCGGGGTCCCTGTCTTTCTTCGCTTTGATGGAGAACTCGTGGATATCGCTACGGAGTTCTTCCGCAATCGTGTCGGGGAAAGGTGGCGCAACGAGCGTATAAGCCATAGACTGCGAACCTTCGACAATGTTTCGTCTTGTGTCCACGTCATAGGCCGAAGGAAGCTCAGGGTCTATGCTTATTGGAGCAGCAGACTTGAATCGTTCCTGCTCTTGCCTTTGAATCTCGGCGAATTTTGCCTCGAGGTCGACTGGGCTCCTGCCATTCGTTGCGTCTTGTTGAGCTTGGTCCTCCTTATTCTTGCTCCGCCAACGACTCAAGCTCGTGAATGGCTGGCTCACCTTGGCCAGGGCTTTTTTGAGTAATGTTTTCTTGTCTTTGCTTGTTTCTTTTGTGGTACCAACAGCTTCAGTTCCTTCCACACGTTCCCATGGCCATTCCAGTCGTTGCCGTGTGCCTGCGATGTATCGATGGAAGATGGGAAGTCCAGTTCGAGGATCGTATTGGTGTGCTTCGGGTATTGTGTCGTTCCCGTAGTCAGTACCGGTGTATGGATCAATGCCGGTGGTATGCCGCTCCATGTAGATCTTCTCGACCACGACGTCCTCGTAACGCTTCTGGTCTCCCTGGCCTATCTCGGCAGGTACCACGAGACGTACATTGCTCAAGGGCATAGGCACCTCGTTCTCTACCTTGGGTCCCATCTCTTCGGCAGCACTACTAAATAGACTAGTGTCGAAGTATTGCTGGCAAATGTTAACACTCAAATTTGATGACACAGCTAGGCGGGAAATACCAAGTTCATGCCCTTAATAACGACGTCGTGTGATCGATCTATGGTCTCTCGTACCACACCGACCTTGCCCGCCTCTTTTCCTTTCAGAATTACGACACGATCACCCTTCACAATTGGAAAGTATTTCTTATCGTCCACGACCAGCGGGTACTCGAGCTCGAGGCCTTTCTTTTCCCTAAAAGCGTTCCGGCTCTTCTGCGCCTCGATAGGTATCTCAGGCTTCTGCACCTGGCCGCCGGTGAGGGCACCGTATTTCTCAGCATCTGGGCCGACGGCGCGATTTGGCCTCAACGGACCAAGTTTCCAGTCCTCTTTTGCATTGGCCAGAGCATGCTTCCTGACACCCTTGATGCGCTCTTGTTCCCACCCTTTACGCGCAAGGATGGCTCGCTTGATTTCCCATTTGTCCTGTTTGAGTCCCTGGCGCTTCTTGCGTTCCCGCTCGTGCCATTGGATTGCGTTTTTGACCTTACGGATCTCTTTGAGTTTTTTGGCCTGACGGGCGGCGTTGCGCCCCGGCCTGACGATCAATTGGCTCATGGTGGGCGGGATGGCGGCGGTGGAGATAGAGATGCGAGGGTTTGCGGACTACCGAGCCATCGAATGGCGGGCGGCGAGGGGTGTAGTGGCGGATACGACCGGGGAGATCAGACGGATACGGTGTGTCGTAGGGTTCGAGCCGGTGTTGTTTCCACGGCGATGGATTGTCGGCAGTCGTCCCTCCAGAAGTGGTGAACAGTGCATTCGACCTGGTGAGCCAAAATTCCGCGCCGGCGCCCGGGCGGTGTGGCCGCCTCGGCAGAATCCAAAACACGTCGCCCATGACATGGTGCATCAACCCTACCCATCACCACCCACTTCAGGTGTCTTCCCACCATGGCGCTATTACGGCGCAGACTGCGCTGCCATTACTGCAATACACTGTCACGCGACACTGTCTCACAAATACCCAAGACATTTCACTGTCCGCAATGCGACGCCGTGAATCACTTCGACCAAGTACTTACTCTGCCGCATAAACACCCGAACCTCTCCAACTGACCTGTTCCCCAGCGCGGAAACATCACCGATCCGCCCATCGAAGAAGTCGCGACCGCCCCTCAAGCCTCGTTCCAACACCTGCGCTCCCGCTCCCCAACACCCGCCATGTCCGTACCCGGTGACGACATCTTCTGCGACACATGTCAGCGCAACCAGACCCTCTACGCAAAGCTCTTGGGCGAGTATCTTCCGGAAGAGGATGATCCGACATATGGGCAATTCTTAGCGGCGTACGAGGACTACAAGGACGAGCTCGAGACCCGGTACCCGCAGGTCTGTAGCGAATGTCTGCCTCGAGTCCAACACCAGATCCGGAACGCGAACCATATTGCCAGAGCAGACAACCTGGCGCGTATCATGGAAGCAAGTAAACAGAAGCGCACAACCGTACATACCCACCGACAAGCGTGGACATTGAGGTTCATTTCGCTGGCGAAGTGGACCTATGTCGTGAGCACAGCAATAGGAATTGTCTGGCATGCTGCTGGACTGTACATGGGCCCGGATGAGGGTATACGGGCGTACCAAGTTTTCAGCTGGGATACTTGTTGGACTCAGGCAAAGTCGGGATGCTGGATGGACGAAATCTGTGTACTTTCGCCCGTGATACTCAAGTGGCTGAACTTTGCGATTATCGCCGATGCTCTCACAATCTGGTGGAACCCCAAGCTGAAACTCAAGACGAACAGCCTTACGGGCAGGATGCGCGGGCTCATGTCACTATGGATGATTCGAATTACTGCCGTGGCTCTTCGTTTCCTAACCCTCTACTACTGGAAAGGTCACACCATCAACAACGACACGTTGACGCTATTTCGGTACACACATATGTGTATGCTCGGAATATTGACCTTCTCGTCTATCATGACATGGAAGGCTGTTCGCATAGTCTACGGCGCCGCGCCCTCTTTTCTGAAAACGGCTCGCGAACCCGTACCCAGCGCACCCGATAGCGCACAGAAGGCAAGAAGAGGCTCTTACCACCCAGCTCATCCCCAAGCAAGCGTTTTCGATAGTATAGCGCCCGATTTTGCAAATGGCATGGATCAGTGCAAGGAGTCCTCCCCTCTTCCCCCGTCCCCCACCATCTCAGAAGCCTCCTTCACCACACATGCTACCGACGTCACCACACCCTATGCCCAGCGATCTACATTCTTGGGCGCAGACGACATGGACTGGACACCCACCAAGAATTCTGGAAGTCGTTTCTCTTCACAACCCCCAGAGATTATACCCAACCATTTCTCCAAGACGACATCTCGTCAGCCAGCAACACCCCCTCGTTTCAGAGAACCCCACTCGATTTTCTCCAAACCAGACCCGAATCCATTCCGTCACCGGGTTCCTGCACCGCCGCCACCCTCGCTCGGCGCCAACCAAAAACCTAACCCCTGGAAACCGAGTGTCTGGGCGCCTCCCCTCAAGGAAAACGCACCCAAGTTCTTCAAAGGAGACCAGAAGGCGCAAGGAGGTGCGGGAGAGATACCGGGTCTGGATGGCTTCGGTGTACCGAAGAACGTCAAGAGGGATGCTGAGCTCTTCGCCAGCCCGAAGCTCAAGTATGAATACTATGGGACTATGAAGGACACTGGACTGGAGGACACGTTTAATGCCATGTTTACGAAATAAGATGGACTGCACACGCAAGGATTGCTAAGATTGCATAGGTGGTTGGCGTTTTGTTTGAGATACCCGGCGGCGCTTCTTTCCTATGTTGCATTGGTCGGAGTTTGTTACTACACGGCGGTTTGTGTTCAATACTGTTATTTCTCGATGAATGAATCATGGACAATATAAACCTGAAATGTATTGGGTTCATCACATTCACTACAAAGTCCTCAACGGCATGTCAACGCACCCAACATCACTCCATGGCATACGCATACAGAGTGGGCGCTTGAACGAGTCAGATTCTATCTAACTCTCCAGCATATCATGACTTTTCATATGCCGGGTAGAAGCACAGATAACCCCGATGTAAAGACTCCGGTAACCCCCCATAGTGATCCGCGGATTCCATCATTCGTTCATGGCGGGCTTGTGGTCCACGTTCGTTTCCTTCCTTGACTCCTTGCAGACGAGTCCTCTATGACCTGGGCTTCTCCTTCTTCTCCTTCCACAGTGCGGACAGACCGACACCGGAAACCTTGACGACCTTGAAACGCACACCGGGAATATCACCCTTGGCCTTGCCCTTACGACCGAAACCAGCAAGGAGGACCTCGTCGTTCTCGTCGACGAAGTTCAAGCAACCGTCGTTGGGAACTGGCAGATTATTAGCCCACGCTCTCATTGTTGCCACAGGCTCGTCGCCGAAGCCTCTTCAATCTCCGCATAGTGACATACCGAAAGCGGTGACCTTCTTTCCGTTCTTGATCAATTGTACACGGACACACTTTCGGATAGCGGAGTTGGGCTGCTTGGCCTCAACACCGACCTTCTCGAGAACGATGCCCTTGGCGTGGGAAGATCCACCGAAGGGAGACGACTTGTAGGCGGTTCCGAGGAGACGCTTCTTGTAGTGGAGATCGGCCCATCGTCCCTCGCGGCGATGGTTGCGGAGCTTGCGGGCGGCGTTGAGACCTCTTGGCTTTCCTGATGATGTTGTGAGCAACTACCCAATATACGCCCGTGTCAGGACGGCGAAGGCGTGGAATTGTGCATTTCGCGTCGATCGGGGGCTTCTGGAGGGAGTGGCTGCGTACCTTTACCCATGGTTGCGGTATTGACGACGGGTGTGCTGGGGGAAGTGTGGTTAGTATCGCGGACGTCGAAGTATTTTCGAGAGCGGCTGGAATCAGTGTGCGCCAGAGCCAAGCCCCACAGCTTAGCGGCGTTGGCCCGGAAGGGGTTAGCGCAGCACGGCCATCTTATCTTATCGGGCCATCGTCATCGCGTCTGGGGAGACCTCGGGAACATCAATGAACACCAGCACGTAAGCTCAAGCCAACAGACTTCAAGATTCGTAGTGACTAGTACAATTGCCCATCGCAACACTCACACATTTCTGTCACGGGAACTCAGCCTCATAACGCGCCCAGCGCATGCACTACTATGACTTCCAAAGACGACAAGAAAGTCACCAAGACGCAAACTAATCGCCTACCTGCGCCTGCGCTCTTTGTCGGGCCACCGTCACACAATGCCTCCAACACATCGCTGCACGAAGTCCGAACGCCTGCAAGGGCGCCTCTAGTCCGCCAGCGCTCACTCCTTTCTCCAGACAACAAGCGACCTCTTCCACCCACGACCACCAACGATGGCGACCACCTCAGCCTCACATCCACGAACCCCTCGGCGCCCTTCCAACGGCGACAAAGACAGCACAGCCAAGCCGCAGATGCCGAAGCATCGTCACGCGCAGAAGCGATATGGGCAGAGATGCAAAACACGTTGGAGGAGGTTGAGCTGAGCGCCATCAAGGGCCCAGGCATGACTGTCTTCGGCTCTGAACACTCTCGAGCACTAGATGAGCTGCGAAAAGCGCAGATAGAACTTGCGAAAGCATGGGCGCGCTCGGAAGAGGACGAACAGACACCCGAACAACAAAAGAAGTCACAGGACAGCAAAGCGAACGACTTGCAACCCCAGAGTCTTGCGAACCATCCTCATGACGGCGCAGGGTCAGGAAAAGGCGAGAAGCTGTTCGACCGGATCAAGCTGGAGGAGGAAACAGAGAAGGACATCGAGCTGAGTCGGAAGAGGAGAGAAGAGAACGACCGATACTTTGAGAAGGTGAACAAGGGTGTGCAAGAAGTCGTTGTAAGACTGGAAGAGGTTGCAAAGGCAATGAGGGGGGTTGAGAGCGAGAGCAAAGAGATCTGGGGACACGGGAGTGAAGACAGTATGGACACTGCGAGTGTTACTTGAAACGACGCGCAGCCTGAGCGGGAATTATCCCGAACACTATGCCCATAAACGGGCAGTGTGATTTCAGGTGGACTTTCCGATCTGTGTCCATCAACCAGAAAGACGCAGCACACGCTCTCGCACATCCTCGTCTTATCGAGAAGATGTACGCCTTCTATGGAGGCCTCTAGCAGAACCCACGTGCTCAACTGATGGGTTGTAGGCTTGGTGGTGATACATGAACAGACTGAAGGGCTGATGGAAGTCATCGGCAACAGCGACAAAAAGTACAACGTGGAAACACATTTACTCCACGCGCAATGGGACGTGCAATGGGTGGTATCTTGAGGTCGCTCCGCCGAGCAACACAGGTAGCCTGTCAGATCTAGTGTCACGATGATCAATGGCGGAATTAAAAAAGAGAATTATGTCAGCAGACTCAAGACTGCGTGCCTTCTTTTGCGTAATCTATATATGTGAGATTAACGCTTTACCGCCTCTGTTTCGTACTCTTTATCCATTACGTTTACACACACCGTCTACAAGAGATAGCGGTACTCTGGATTCAAATCGCCCATTTCGGTCTTTTCATACTCCGTCAACCCCACATCCCTGACGCTCTTATTCCTCTTTCGGTTCGAGAGACTGCACATGACAAAGTACGCGCAGCAACTTAGTGCACTGAGGCACACGAAGCCGATACTGATTGAGTATCCCCGCGTATACTTGGGCGCGTCTGTCTTCAGGAAAGAGTAGACGGCGATAATACCACCAATGTTACCTGTTGTGTTGGATTAGCATTCGATACCTCAGATATTTATGAGAGGTCGTTAACTTACCAAAGCCGACTTGCCATGCACTTCCTACAGCTCGACGGTGGTGGCCACCCAAGTTCATATTGAACCAACATACAATGACCGGCATGGCGGTGTAGGCTCCCATGGCGACAAGGAAGAGCGCTCCATACTGCAGGTCATGGTTGTCGTGTACGGTAATCAGAATAGCGAATCCAGCGATGCACACAGCGATGGGGAAGATGGTGAAAAGGAATCGGTGTTTGAGCCTGTCCGAGAACCATGCGACAAGCATCGAGAAACCAAAAGCGGCGGCCCATGGAGGAACACTGTGTAGCTGTGTCTGGATCTTGGAGTAGCCATAGCTCTGGATGATGGTGGGAGAGAAGTAGGCGTATCCATAGGCAGGTACGATCAAGCCGAAGTACATGAGTCCGCCAATGAGGATCTTGGGGTCCTTGAACACATTTACAACGTCCTTGGCCTTGATAGGTCGTTCACGTGCGGAACGTCCTTGGTCGATTTGAAGTCTGGCTTTGACAAACGCGCGTTCGGGTTCCGAGAGCCACTTCACTTCTTCCGGGAAGTTTGGGAGCAGGAAGAAGAAAGCGAACGAAACCAGAACGGTCAAGAGTCCTTCCAGAATGAAGATCCATCTGCCAGAGTCAATGATTTTCAACACAAATGCACGCTCGAAACATACCTCCAACCCTGATATCCGCGCATGCCGTCCATCTTGCCAATGGCAGAAGCTAGCAGTCCACCAAAGGCCCCGGCCAGAGTCGTTGAACTGAAGAAGAACGAATACCGCTTCTGCGCCTCGTGTCTACGGTACCACATACCAATCAAGTAGAAGGCACCCGGAAACATGCCTGTCTCGAACACACCGAGGAAGAATCGAGTCGCAAGCAGGCCAGAGTAATTTTGCACAAAACCTTGCAGCATAGTAACGAGACCGAAACCAAACATGCAGATACTGAGCCAGACGCGAGGTTTCATCTTTTTGAGGAGGACATTGGACGGGATCTCGAAGAGGATGTAGGGGACGAAGAAGATGACCAGAGCAGTGTTGTAACGATTATCTCGTGCCAGATCAAGTTCCTCGCTGAGGCCAAAGACGTTTGCGTTTGCAATGTTGACACGATCCAGGAAGGCCAGGAGATACATGATGCAGAGGAAGGGAATGACATGGAGATCGATCTTGGTCACGAGTTTGGACTCCGTGGTGTTGGGCGGACATGGGACAAGCGCCGGGTCGTCGTCGTAGGTATTGTCATAGTGAGGAATTGGATCTGTCTTGTCCACGTCCGGAGACGGCACGTCTTCTGCGAATGATCAGTATATTTCAACGACTCTGTATATATGACGAAGAGCGTAGGGGGATGCGATTATGATCTATGCGACATGAAGCTGACGATGAGCTTGCAGCTGACAAGATACGTCAAGCATTCCGCGGGAGTCATCGGGGCCAGCTTAGCAGAATGCGGCGACTTACTCTCTTTCCTTCCGAACATGACGACGGTCGGTGGGCTTGACTCTATCCTAGTGTTCGGGAGTAGGTCCGATGCCAAATTCACACTTGCATGGCACTTGCAGAGGCGGGAGCGAACGTAATATATCCTGGAAAGCGGACAGTGAAATGGAGTCACAGCGAAGGCCGAGGTCGCTGGTACCCTAGCACAAATCTGACCACTCTCGCATCGTCGACGCTCGCCAACCCCGCATCTCTGGCTTTGGCTGTTTGCCCATGCATGCGTAAGCGATGGAGGTCCTCATTAGGAAGCTGCGCTGCCGGTCGCCAGCGCGAAGTCACGGGTACCCAAGGACATGGCGCAAACACGGCGTGCAACTAATCGTCGACCGCTCGGCTTTGGAACAAGCAAAAAGACAGGCGACATTGGCCGGCTCAAACCTGCTGGAAAAGGACCGTAAGCGTGCGCCTCGCGTGTGATGTAACCATGTGATCAGCAGTGTGGCGCCGGGCCTAAAGGGAAAAGATGCGTCGGCACGTATTGATGCGGAATAGCAAGCGCGCATCTTTCCGCATGGCATTGTCGGAACAGTTGCAGAACTCCACCTGCAGACGTTGTTTCGGCCAGGTACTGTCTGGGCTGATGTCAACTGGGGACTGTCGACATGGTGGTGAAGGGCGTGTCGGCGGTCGCTGAGCAAAGGCCAGGTTTTATATCCGAAGGGCCAACCTTGTAGTTTTGGTTTGGTCGGGCAAGCTGGTTCGGCAGCCGACATCAACTCAAGCCTGGGCGCGCGGAAGTCTCAGCGTCGTCCACACTCCTTTCCCTGTGCCTCCTCTCCTTCAGCCTCTCGACCCTGCACTCTCAATCTCGCCATCTTCCCAGCACCGCATGCCAGGCCCGACCCACGACGTGGAAGTGTGACTGCGAGCGACCCGTTACCCGTCGACGATACCCCGAGCGGCTGGCCTGCTGACCCGAGATGGTGAATGCCAAATATGTCGCCTTTACCGTCAACAAGCAGACTCCCTTCTTGCAGACGCCAGACCAGGCCTATGCCACCGTAATCAACTGCCGGCGGCCAGGCGGGAAGCGCGCGGGGCTGGCGCACGAGGTGCGATCCCACAATGTGCCGCTGGCCATGGTCGAAGGCAGTTTGAAGCGCAAGCGGGGCGATGAGTCCAGGAAGGACTCTGAGCAGGCGGGCAACCCGGCCGCCTCTTTCGGAAACGATGCGACTCCACTCACTGCGGCACCGGCCCGTCCACTGCTTAACCAGCAGTGGCAGCAGCGCAAGCCGACGAGGTTACGAAGGGGCAAGATCCTGTCCAAAGGCGTCGATCTGGACTGCTGGTTCATCATACTGTCCTACTCGGACCCTGCGCAGCTGCTCGAGATGCGTAGCAAGATTGCCTCATGCTACCGGTTTTTGCGGGATAACCCCATGCTCTGGAAGCATAGCAGGGTTTACTATTACGGAACCGACATGCCGGACCCACCTCCAGGTCTCACCGAGTTCCAGTTCGCCCACTTGCGCCATGGGCATGGCTGTATGGACTGCGGCGCCCCAAACACTCGCAAGACCTTCTGGGCCTTCCTGCGCCGCATGTGCAAAGACTGTCTCAACACCCAAGTCATCAGGGAATACGATGCTGTTGCCCAGCTGAGAGGTCCAAACGGCGAAGACGTATCCTATATCCGCGCTGCCTTGCCCAGTGGCATCTTCGATTCATGGGGTAACTTTGTCGGCGTGGGACCAGCGAGTACGCATGCGCTGAAGACCATCTACTTGCGGTCAGACGTGCAGAAGCTCGTTGCCGAGTTCCACAAGGAGTCCAGAGAGAGGGACCCCAACACAGAAGAGACGGCTACATGGTGGACTGAATGGCTTGCTGACAAGGCCAAGAAGGTAGAAGAGCGCCAGATGTTTGCAAAGAAGATGGAGCAGTGGGAAGAGATGCAACGCACGGCTAGAACTTCTGACTACACTGCAAAGAAGTTACGGCGCAAGAACTTCTTCAAGGAAAAGGCGTCCCAACTCGATCCACCCATCAGTATCAAAGAGCTAGAAGCGTGTCCGGCATACAAGCGTGCCATTACCATCCCCAAAGACCCCAACAGCACCTCCTGGGATCTTCTCAAGCCCAAGATCGTAAAGGAAGCCGCCGAAAATGCGGCCAAGAGAAACATGGAAGAATCGCGGCCGGCAACGGCATCGACGTCCGGCATCTCTACGCCTACCGGCAGCCTGGATGGTTACCCGCACACGCAGCCGTATCTCGGCATGATCATGGGTATGCCTCCGCACAATGGCATGTACTGATCATATTTTCTTAAGAGTTCACGCTGGGACGAGTAATACGCGAGAAAGCTAATGTTTCGGGTAATGATTGCATTAATGTCATGGCACTGGAGTTGGAAATTTGGTATGGCTTCTGGCTTCTTCACGCACACAAACCCAAGTGAGCATTTCTTTGCAAGGCGTTTATCAAGACTGGGAACTGCATTGAAGGACAAAGGATAGCAGGCGTTAACTGTATTGGCTTCTTTTTCATTACCGATACGTATCGTACGCCCTGGATATAATTGAATCGAAATTTTGCTTGACAAATACCTGCGCCGAGGACAGTGAGGTACCACAGCTGGATCGATAAAACTGCCTCTTCGAGCGATGCACCCACTTTTGTCGTTCACGCCGCTCATCGGAGAGCAACGGCATGTGGGCATGGCACGAGTCATTTCCGGTGGCTTAGTACACGAAAGCTCTGGTTGGCCACCATGTCCTACCCAGGATAGCAAGCAGCGACGAGACACCAGACATCGTCTGTAACACCACGTGTCGAGCGTGGCAATATCCACTGCTAAGGATATCAGACAAAGATGCCGCAGAGCCTCATCAGGTACCCCTCATCTCGCTCGCTGGCCTGCGTCGATCGACGCCACCACAGCGAATCACAGAGCGTGGAAGTCGGCTTATGCACGAGGACAAAGCCCAGCCCGCGCAGCTACAAAACCACGGGTCTCCCTGCCTGATAGTCTCAAACTCGAAACCGTCATCTGCTAGAAGCGTGGATTATATAACCCAATCGGCGGAAATGGCTTCACGATCGGAAAAGTGTCGCGGCGGCATCAGATATCGTAATCCCAAGGGTCCAGACGATTATGCCCCGTAATGCGTCTGATTGGTGCAGAGGCTATCAAAGTGGGTCGATGCCGTTGTTTCCAGAAAGATTGTCGCCATCTGAGTCCGAGGCAACGAAACATTATCTTTAAAAGCTTTCCCGTGCCTACGCCCTATTCGCGTTTGTGTTTTCACTTTCTTTGACCTTCCTGCCTTTGTGCTACTCTCAATTGACCTTCTAAGAGGCAAACTGCTCCACAAGTAGCCTATCAACAGACATCCAGCTGTTGCACAAATTGTTCTGCTCGACCGACTCGATCTCCCATCCACCGTCTGCACAATGGCATCTGCCTCGCGAAACTTCTCTCGCGCCCTGCGCACCGCCGCTCCCTCGTTCCGCACCACCTCGACCCGCTCCTCTGCCCGCTTCGTCGCGCCCACACAGAACGCCTTCCGCAACCAACGACGCGGATACGCTTCTCAGGAGGATGGACCAGACAAGCATGAGGGCAACCCAACGGGCCTAGCCTGGGGCGCTGGCGCTCTCCTTGTCGGTGCTGGTGTATACGGCCTCTACACATACAAGCCAGAGTTGTTCGGCCAGACCAACAGCAGGAAGATCTTCACACCCAGGTTTGAGGACTACCAGAAGGTCTACAACCACATCGCCAAGAGGCTTGAAGAGCACGACGACTACGATGATGGCAGCTACGGTCCCGTTCTTCTTCGCCTTGCATGGCACGCCTCGGGAACGTGAGTATTCTACTCTCTTGTCTACCAGACACATGGACTGACAGAAAACAGCTTCGACAAGATGACAGGAACTGGTGGTTCCAACGGCGCTACCATGCGCTTCGCCCCCGAAGGTGACCACGGCGCCAACGCTGGTCTCAAGGCCGCCCGCGACTTCCTCGAGCCCGTCAAGGAGGCCTTCCCATGGATCACCTACTCCGATCTGTGGATCCTCGCCGGTGTCTGCGCCATCCAAGAGATGCAGGGCCCCAAGATCCCATACCGCGCTGGCCGCACCGACCGTGATGTCTCCTTCTGCACACCCGACGGCCGTCTGCCCGACGCCAGCAAGGACTCCAGCCACATCCGCGCCATCTTCGGCCGCATGGGTTTCGACGACCGCGCCATGGTCGCCCTTTCCGGTGCACACGCCCTAGGTCGCTGCCACACTGACCGCTCTGGCTTCGACGGCCCCTGGACCTTCTCTCCCACCACCTTAACCAACGACTACTACAAGCTCCTTGTCGAGGAGAAGTGGGCATGGAAGAAGTGGAACGGCCCCAAGCAGTTCGAGGATGTCAAGACCAAGAGCTTGATGATGCTGCCCACCGATATGGAGCTTGTTAAGGACAAGAGCTTCAGGAAGTACACCGACCTGTACGCCAAGGACAACGACGCTTTCTTCAAGGACTTTTCCGAGAGCGTCATGACTCTGTTTGAGCTCGGTGTACCGTTCCAGCAGCCTGAGGACCAGCGCTACGTCTTCAAGAGCTCGTTCGACTAAGTCTGTGCGAGATTGGGAGAGAAGCATTGGGGGTTACTTTGAATCAGAGATATCCATCTAGACTATTAGACCGTTGCTTTAGTTAAAGGCAGCATGCGCTAGATCACTTTTGGAGGTTATACATTTATTGTTACATGCTTTGTAGACTTTGGAAATACAGTATACGAACAAGACGTTGTGAACATCGTCCCTCTCCGTCGTGTTTTGGGAATTTGGCTGAGTTGCGTTGTGACGATGGACGTAGATGAGAGAAAATTCACTTCAACTGAAGCTACCCCATATACCGCGACTCATGTGGCAGCTGGCATGCCCATATTGCGTAGATAGTCTGTAGCTTCCAAGCCATCATAGTTGCTTGCGCTCAGGCCATTGGAGTGAGTTTTTTCTCCCTCGAACACGCATCGGCCTGCACACTCAGTCACTCTTCAGCGCAACAGCAAGTTGTGCCGTCTTCTTCTTCCAGTACGCCTGATGTTCCTTTTCAATTTCACGCATGTCACTCAATTCTTGCCTGCCCAGTTCTTTCACCTTCTTGTCTAGGTTTTCGATGTCATCATCAGGGAGCCTTGTTGGAAGAGGCAGGGTGTCCTTGCGATACCTCGAGGGCTGGTATATGAACTTTGGAAACATGGTCGTTGGAATGACGGCGTTTTTGTCACGGACGTTTGTTGATATTTCTTCTTCGAGGAAGGTAACGCGCTTCCGGTTGGTACGAGACTTGTCCTGTGCTGGAGAACTCTCGTGCTCGGAAACGAAGAGCGTGGATTCGGCTTCAGTGACTTTCGATGGCGAAGATGAAACAGGTAAGACCGATCCGTCCGATGGCTGCTTGGTAAATAGCATATCTTCCATAGCCTCCTTGCCTAGACATGCCGCTCCTAGCTTCCAGATCTCGCCGAGAACAACCTCCCACTCCTTCTGCAACTTCGCTAGTTTGGCCGTCTCTTTAGTGATCAACTCATCGTAGTGGATCATGCGAGTCTCAAGTGTCTGATCAAGACGTACACTCTTTCCCTCACTGTCAGTGCGCCTAAGTGATAGGGTGAACTGAGAGATGGGTTGGTAGAGCTGAGTGGCTAGGCGCTCGTACTTTGCTGGGGCAGAAATCTTGAGGGGCGAGCTAATGAGGTCCTTTTGGTTACTGTTGCGAGTAACGGTCTGCAGGGTACTTTCGTAGAGGGTATGAAGAAGCTTTTCCAGGGTCTTGTTGATCCTGGAAGAAGCTGTCTTGTAGAGATGGCGACGGTACTTATCGCTGGCATCTGTGCAGTATGATATTAGCGGTCTGTGCTCAGCACATGAGAGAGCTTAGCTGTACCTTTGAATTCTACGCCTAGAGGATGCATGTTCGAAGAACTCTTTCTCACTACTCTCTTCTCTACGCTTGAGTGAGACCCGGCGCTCAGCAATGTGGTAGCGTCAGCATCGTCCCTGGTGAACCTGGAGTTGCTGATATTCGTCTGACGTGTGAGGTTGCCTTGTTCCCTGAAAGCACCCTGGTTCCTGAAAACGGCAGCAGCGGATACCGTCTTCTTCGCCGGTGGGCCCATGTTGCCGCGCGCCCGCAGTTCAGGTACGTCGCGCTCGACCTCCATTCAAGCTACCTGTGTTTGGGGGTGTCGAGGACGCGTTGCGAGTACTGAAAGAGGTGAAGTCGAGCTTTGGTGCAGACGCAAAGCTTGTGGGTTGTTCCGGCTCCGTTGAGGAAGGCGCGTGGTGACAACGGAAAGAGCACTCATATTAGCCACATCATAGAAGGGCAGGAATTGGTTATTTCCCCTTCAAATAGTGTGTGATTTGAAGTATATCAGGCATCCCAGCCATGAAGTTCATGCGTGTCTTGCTCTTCGTATGTATACATATAGTTGTTACACGGGTGACAGAAGCTGGCTAGACATTCGCAACCAAAGCGATAATGTGTGGCATAAATTCCATGCGCCTCTTCTATTCGCCGTTGTATTATCTACCTCTTAGGGTGCCTGTCCCTCGGCTGGCACAACTACACCCTTCTCTTCCAGCATCTTTGCAAGCGATCCATCTTGATGCATCGACATCAGGATGTCACAGCCACCGACAAACTCCTTGTCAACGTACAGTTGCGGTATGGTTGGCCACTCGGAGTATTCTTTGATACCTTTTCGAATTTGTCAGCATGTAATGCCCCGTTGCCCATCCTGCAGCCACCCGAAATGCGCTGCAGGCTCGAGTCCTACGGCCATGTGGCCAAACCGGTGTGGGAACCGTGAAAACGTACCTTGCCTCAGATCCTGGTCTTCCAGCACGTTGAAGGCTGTGAACTTCTCCGGATCTACACCTTGCATGCCCAAAATCTGTATGCTGGCTCTCGAGAAGCCGCATTGTGGTGTCTCTGGTGTACCCTTCATGAACAGAACAACAGGCGATGATGCGACAGCCTTGTCGATGGCAGACCGGACTTCATCGGAGAGTAATCGTGCTTGGAACGGTGTGAGGAATCGTGCCGAGGGGATGGGTCGAGCTGTGCTGGCGCGGGTGGCGGCTCGGAAGGCCTGGTGACCGTCAGATTGAATTTATACTTAGACGTACGTTTCAGGAGCTTACCGAGGGAATTGCGCGTCTTGCAAACATCATGGGTGGTTGGAGTGGTGTAGGGGAGAAGTTCGGGTGAAGCGATCACCTCCGCTGTTCGCCGCACCCGAAGTTTTGGATGAGGTCACAACGCCAAGGCCGCTGAATCACCAACCTCCCATTCGTCCTTGTTCACTTTGGCTCCTCCATATATCGACCGAATAGTAGCCACGATGTGAAAATACAAAGCACATGGCAGATGATCAACGCTAGGTACTATTGACGAAATGTCGGCTCACTAAAGACTGTCTACACACTGGGGCTTCGCGATGGCCAATAATCCCAAGGCTAGACTCACGGTGCATGTTAACTAACGCCTTTAGACCTCAGCGAATGTAGACACTACTATCGCCACAATGAATTCCGTCGCGTCAACTTCCATCAGATGGTCTGCATCACACTGTTCGTTCCAGAGGAGGGCGTGCCTTCGACAGGCTACAAGACCTCGTGATGCGTCTCATATCTAGGAAGACAATATCCGACCTTCTTCGTGGGTATGTGCGAAACAATACACAAGCAACGAGCCATCATTTGGAAACCTCGTTCCCATGGTAAACATTGGCAATCGAGGATGCTAGCATTGAACTTGATCTACTTGATCTATACTCGGTTTGCTACCCTCATAACGCTCATGTGTGTTAGCAGCGTGTGACCGGCAGATCACGTCTTTTACTCACGTGCGATTGTCAACTGATATGCACATTTGAGGAACACGGTCACTTGATAAACTTGTCCAAGGATATCAACAGTGAGTGTGGCCTCCCAGCGTTCGATAGGATTACTGCCAAGCTCACCCGAACCTGATTCGTAGGCCTCTACCACCCTCATCCTCACATGGTTTTTCATCCCATGCGTCTTTGTCCCCGGCAGGACTCCTCTGCAACATCATGGTCTTCCCATTGGCTCCGCGACAGTGGAAACATCATACAATATGACTTCGGCGGAGCAAAGCTCGCATATATTCCTCAGCATACCATCAATAAAGTATCTCCGGGTGTTGCTTGAAGAAGATCTTGTTACGGACTCTGAACTTCCCGTAGCACAGAAGAGGGTCACCTCAGGATTTGCAAATTCACCTTACCTCGCAAGCTTCCTCCGCGCCCAATTCCGACTGGAAGGTCTATCCCAGATGCCAACACAGGGACGATTTCATCAGCAAATCGATGAAGCCCACACTGTCCCTATCTCCGTCAAAAGTCGCCTGTACGATAGCTTACGGTCGAACGTCTACGAGATGCAGATCATGTTTCCCGGAACTAATTTCCCTTTACCCCCAGGCCAAGATCTCGTCATCAAGCAAGCATATTCGCATGCAACCGAATGCGGTACGGACCGCAAATTCCTCCAAGCGCTTGCCAATGACAACATCTCACATCCACATATTGTGACTTCCTACACTGGCTTTGAGTTCAGGACAACACATTACGTCGTCAGCGAGCGCGGCTCAGAAAACCTTTTAAAGTTCATGACGAAGTATACTGACGGCGCTCAAGCAGGTCTTGACTATGTCTGGGTTGTTCGTCAGTTCATGGGCCTTGCAGACGCTCTCTCAAAGATACACGGGCCTACTACGAAAGGTAATAACGGGCTCTACCGCAACATTGGACTCGACAATATCCTGGTCTTCGCCAAGAACGATCTGAACCTGCAAGACAGTATCCTGAAGTTCTGCGGCTGGAGTTATGCAAGAATGACTGATAGAGAACGGAATGAAGAAACCAGTGAAGCATCAAGCGAACAAGCAAGCGACAAGCCGATTATTGGAACCTACAATGAACACAAACCGTCGGAGGTCATCCGTGGCTGGAACATCGCAGTATCTCGTGACATCGAGTGCCTAGGGTTGGCCTTTCTGGAAGTACTCGTATGGTTCCACGAGGGTGAGGTCAAGATGAGTGACTTCGTGGAGCAGCACCGATACCGTTGGAATGATACTGGTCCAGGTGGGATGAGGCTTGCACGTACCGTGCAGCAGAAGATGAAAGAGATTGGCGATAGAGGCGCTGAGTGGAAGACCGTGGTCGATATCATTGGCCAAATGCTACAAGTGGACGTGGTGAATACTAACAGAGCAAGTGATGTAGTCACTGCTCTGGGCAGCCTCTTAGACACTTAGTAGGTCGAGAACTCTTGGAGATGCATTTCTGGAAGTCGCTCAAAGATCAAGCACTTTTATGGTGAGTCTCAACCCGTTCATTCTGAGATGTTTCCTTTGTCCGTGCAGCTCTGGTTTACGGCAATGGCAGGTTCACAAATCTTCAACTTGAATACTATATCCTCCATACGATCATGACTCTTGTGAGTAATAGGCACGCCAACTTCTCTCCAGTACTGTAAATATCCGTTTCTATGATCGCGAGCGTCTAACAGGTCACATAATCAGTACTTCGATGGAATACCACCTTCACTTGCGTAATCAGACTCTCATTCACCCACAAACAACAATCACTTCAGATCCATGTGAGCTCACCATGAGTGCAGACTTGGTGTTTGGTGATTGTTGAATAATAGAGGTCATAAAGAAGCCCACTGGATGCTACGCATCTCCTCTCCAATATCTCATTTCTTGTTCTATCGCACCTCTCCTGTTTCATTATGGGAAAGCCTCTAAAGAACTACAATGATATAATGGCAGCGTATAGGACCCGGCTGGTAACCAACACTACCACCGCAAAATTCGGCGACAAGACATTCGAATTCTTTCCGTTGACAACCATCCGCGAGGTTGCTTCTGCAAGCAGCGTCAGTGGTATTTTCCACTTCTCCGGGCTTGACACCGACACGGTGTACGGACTGAAGAATAGGATCCGGTCAGGCGGTGAGCGTTTGTTTGCTCTCGCTATCTACTGCGGTCTCTCACCACCTGACATGGTTTTCGTCTTGACAAACTGCAATGATGATGCCCTTCCCTTCTCGCCAGACGACTGGCTTGGAACGACCGAAGAACAATCAGACTTGGTCTACAGTACTATTTGCGACGCGCAACATCTCTTTACTGTCCCTGAACTTCACAGATCTCAATACAGGACCAATCTCACGGGTTATGCCATTCCGATCGAATTTAACAGAGGTGTCAAACCCGACATTGGCGAAGGTTCCGGAGGGAAAGTCTACAAAGCCAGAATCCACAACAGCTGTGCTCCCTTTTTACGGGAGGACCAGGGCCCTGATGACTGGTCTAGATACCTTGCACTCAAAGTCAGCAAATTTCGGGAAGATGCTGAACGGGAATGCGATTTTCTCGAGAGTCTTGCCCGGTTCTCCGGTCCCCACGAGCACATCACTACGTTCTACACTGGCTTCGTATTCGAGAAGAAGATATACCTCATCGCTGAGCTAGCGGATGGCAGTGTAGACGAGTTCATGGCGAAGTACCCTGAACGCCGGGCTGTCGACGATCTGGATCGTGAGTGGCTTTCGGAACAGCTCCGGGGCCTTGCGAGTGCTCTAGACGTTGTTCACGGTCAAATGACATACCATCATCACGATATCAAGCCTACCAACATCATAGTATTCAACGATCCTGCCGCTGACGTGAAACACAGGTTGAAGTTCACGGACTTCGGCTCCGCAGGCTATGCCGGGTGTATCGATGCGACCGGACGTAGTGCAAAATCGAAGATCAAAGGCAACACACCAACGCTGCCACCGGAGACGTACAATAACGGGTCAAGCTCTCGTCCACATGACATTTGGTCGCTAGGATGTGTCTTCCTCGACATTTTGGTGTGGTATTGGAAAGGCTGGGAATTTCTGAAGGAGTTTCGTTCCGAGGTGGAAGAAGAGAGCGTAGCTTGGTGCTATTACACTGTAGAGGATGGGAATGTGACGAGAACTGAGGCAGTTTCGGCTGCTCTAGATGAGCTTGGGCGGACTGAAACTGAACTCGTTCATGTCATAAAAGACATGCTGGAGATCGACCCAGGCTGTCGGCCGAACGCAGCCAGTGTGTTGGAGAAACTGGGTGCGGTAGATTAGCAGTTACATGGACTCGGATACCCAGCGGAGAAGGAGTTTTCAAATCCTTGACATATACACCCGTTCGCACAACAAACCTTTTGACGAACTACGTGTCTATGAGCCTACTCGGTTCTATTTCACAGAGATGAGATACCCTTGGCTAATTCGGTACGGCTCGTGGCAGCAGTAGCTGTTCGTATGGCGCAAGCGTGCGTACTGGTGAGAGCGGCACGTAAAAGGATGCTCGATTCGCTTCGTACTCAGGATACGAAAACAGCGCATTCAGAGATTGTACCATGTGGATGACCGATTGCCGGTGGCTGCTGAAGCTTAAAAAGCTGCGTCGTTCATGATGTACGCTGGAAGGTCGTCTATTTGGTGGCCACGATTAGATATGTTCCTTTGACGGGAAAATTGCAGTACGGCTGATGTTCTAAGGCGTCCCGTTCATGTTTGAACTTCGTTGTATTTATCCGTTCTGATACCTGGACAAGACCGGACGGCTGAAGAATAACGAAGTGAATCAATCAATCTGCTTCACCTCGCAGCAGCGGTTGATAGGTATCTCGCCGAAACTGCGCGAAGACCCGAAAAGCAGCGACCCCTCTCGCTGCCTCCATACTGGCCTGAACGTATTCCCGGCCTTCGTGACGTCCCGATCGCGAGAAACCAGTGTCATGATGAGCTAGTCATCAGATATCGACGATGTAATGCTCCAGCAGGTGGGGTGGACCTAGGTTGCACTGCATTTTGGTGTCGGAAAATCCAAACCCGACGTTGACGAGGCGATCGAGGTCTCGTTAGACCGTCTGCACCTACGCCTCCTCCAGGTTGCCGGCTAAAGTCGTAGTGATGAAACGGAGCCTCAACTGGTGCCGAGCCTAATGTTGGTATATTGCGGTACTGCCCTTTGATGACATGTTGAGCTGCGTGTAGGAAACATGATGCCGATGCTGTCCACGGAGGTTGTCGATAGCTGTAGCGGATGCACAGTTTTCTGGTCGATGTCTGGGTAATAACACCACTTGTGCAAATTTCCTTCTCTTTCCGAGAGATTGCGGGCACAGGTCTCTACACGAGATACGCCGGTGGCCCATTACTCCACTACTTTCGAGCGCGGGATGCCGCTCATGGTAAAGCCGGTAGGGCTGAAGTTTGCGATGCGACGCCTCCACTGTATTGCGGGTGCAGCCTCGTGCAGTTCCAGAGCCAGCCTCGCACAAGCGGTGCGCCTATAGGGAGTACCGATATACGCCTATCCGAGTACCAAGCTCGTATCTGTGGTGTTGTTGCTGGGCATTTCAAGCCTCGAGGCGTAGATATGGTATTCGGTTGTCGCCTCAGGCCTTGGATGTCACTACGACAGACGCTACCCCCCATTCTCCACCAATCCCCACAGATTCGCGTCAGCAATAGACGAAGGCGATGGAGGTGATATACTTGGCGCACGAATACCTTGACTGATGGCAAATCAGATGATTGGTGCGAAATTGGCGGCTTTTGCGACGGTATGGCGAGTCTACGGATAAATTCGAGCTCCAGCTATCGGCGAGCGCACCACGGTGCCCGCGCTGGTCCGTTCACTATCCTACTGCCCCGAGCAAGCAACGCCTAGTGGCCTTCCTAACGGCATATTCACCGTCCAGCCATAGGACGGCTTTAGAGCCAACAGACGCGCGGGTTTTACGGAAGCTTGGTGCTTCCACCTGCTCTTGACATGGTACTATCTCACTATCTTCAAACCTCACACACATCGCGATTAAATCCAGACCTGGTCCTGCATCCCACCACCCCACGGATGAATCTACAGCGCTCAGTCTGAGACGTCTGTATTTCTCCAGACACAGCCCCCACCACCGCCTCATACTTTTCGACGTTTCGGAAATGGTAGCGACGGTTGCCGGAGTCCGCCAGTTGTATACCGCCCGTCGCATTCTCGCCGAGATCCAGCATCGCATCAACGGCTTCAACACGTACGGTTAACACTACTAAGCAGAACAGCGCACAACTCTACTCACCCATGGCCACCATGGTGCAAACCGGGAGCGTGACCACCTCCCGTCTCAAGGAAGGCGCGGTCATAGACGTGCAGGAGATCCCGAACGGCGCCCGGCCGGCGCTGCTGATCCTGCATAATGAAGGCGAGGAGGACATTGTAGGCATCTTTGCGGATGTCCTGGGCCAGAAATGGGAGTCGGCGACATCCATGGACGAAGCGCTGGCAGGACCACGGGAGACGGTTTACGGGCTAAGCAGCGGGCTGGCCAAAACGCAACTGGACGCTTGGGACCGCTCTAGGCTGTTGGTCAACACACATCGAGTGGACGGCGGTCATGAACTGGACGAGAGCATCACCGACCGCTGCGACTACGAATACCTCTACACGCGCGCGCCCTTTTTCCGTCGCGACGTGTCGCGATACCTCTCTTTTGTCCTGGGCCAGATCGGGCCCCACCGCGACCTCACCAAGAAGGCGCGCACGACGCTGATATCGACGACGTTCCCCGATGTGCACGCTGCACTTCCCAATCTTGACATTCTGTCGGTCGGCGCGGACGCCATCGAGATCCGAGTCGACCTGCTGGAGGAGCCCCTACCAGATGGAACGGTCAGCAAGATACCCAGCTTGAAGTATGTCGGCGAGCAGGTCATGGTGCTGCGTCAACGCACGGAGCTGCCAATCATCTTCACTACGAGGTGCACCAAGGAAAATGGCCGGTTCCCCATGGACGACCCCTCCCTGTTCTACCGATACCTTGCGCGCGCGATACAATGGGGTTGCGAATACATTGATGTGGAATTGTGGCTGCCAGAGGAGATTAGGAGGAAGCTGGCCGAGAACAAGGCGTGCACCAAGATCATCTCGGCGTTCCACGACTTTTCGGGCAGCTTCAAGTGGACCTCGCCTGAAACACAGCGCCTGTTCGAGATGGGAGCGGTGTATGGGGACATTGTCAAGATGTACGCACTGGTCAATTCGATGCAGGAGAACTACGAGCTGGAATATTTCCGGTCAACTATTCAAGCCAAGTATCCTCATCCTCCCTTCTCTGGCCTCAATATGGGCCCCATGGGCCAGCTATCAAGGACGCTGAACAAAATATTCACCCCGATTACTCATCCACTGTTACCCATGATTGCGGCGCCTGGCCAACTAAGCGCAGCCGAAATTAACGCAGCGCTCCACACAATGGGCCAGATGCCTAAGCAGGACATCTACGGCATCGGCAGTTTTCGATCAACGTCGCAAGCCATGTTCTTTGAGAAGTGTTTCAACGAGCTTAGTCTGCCACATTCGTTCGGTTTTGCAGAAAGAGCTCCGAAGGCTTCGATTGAGCACATCCTCCGACGCAACAACTTTGGCGGTGCCTACATCAACCCGCCGTTGGCAGCCTCGGCGCCGTACCTGCCTTCCCTTTCGAATGCTGCTCGGGCCATCGGACAAGTTGATACAGTGTTAGTGCCTCCCGGGACCGGTAACGCCTCCTTCATAGGAGACAACACGCGGTGGAAGGGTATACGTGCGACACTGACTCGCGATTTTGTCCCGTCGGCGTACAGTGGACAGGCAGCATTGCTGCTCGCCAGTAACGAGGCTGATGCGTCGGCGTCGATATTTGCACTGAAAAATCTAGGGATCGGGCCTATATATACCATAGGGTTCAAGTCCCACGGGCCCTTATCTACTGACGTGTCACCGGTACGATCGGTAGAGGACGTGAAGCGCCTGCAGCAGCCATTCGTTATCATCTCGGCTCTGCCTGCTGAGAAGTCGCTACTGGTGGTGCCCCTGCTGAAGCACTACAGGGTTGGCGGAAGGAATGGAAGCCCCAACGGACATGGGTGCACAGGAACGAAGGCTGCAGGCAAGGTGTTCGTCGACTTGGCCAGTGGACCCCGAAAGGCCGACCCGTTGGCAATCGCGACGTCGGCGGGATGGACAGCGTATGGGATTGCGGACGTCTCAGCGTGGACGACGGTTGAAACGATCCGGAAGCTCGTGGGGCAGAACGTGTGTTATGACTTTGTGCGTCTGGCGTCCGGAAGGGGGCATTTTTAAATCAGCAATTAGCAATTCGCAATGTACATTTGATGATTGATACGTCTTCACATGCGGCGTGACAGGAGCGAGGCAGCCGTGGCACCAGGGATGGCGGGTGGTGGACGGGGCCCTCGTGGAAGCTGTAACCGGGGACGGGGCAGCAGCTAGCACTAGGGCGGGGCACGTGATTGGGCGGCGGGCGATACCCCGGATTTTCTAGAACACATTGGTGCAGTCCGGCGCTACAGGCTGCAGCTACGCCGAGACGAGCTGGGTGCGTGCGACGGGCGCAATCTACGTGCCAAATTGCCAGTAGCTGCATGGCTGAGAACCGAGGCACGGTGCGCCGTCTGGGACGGCATGCGATGGGCGATTTCCTGACGTGCGGCTAGCCTCTTACCCCAGTGGCCTCATGATGGCCGTGTTTTTGCTACTCGACTCGGCCCAACGGTTCCAAGCCTCGCTCGTCTGCATGGGCTGCTCTACCGCGCATGGCTAGATACCCCGAGATCGTCGTCACGCGTCCAAAGCTCCCCAGCGGTTCCATCACTACCTCTTCCTAGTCACTGCACACGCTGAGTCGCATCCGAGTGGGCGCGCACTCCCGCCAGAGCAAGCCTCGCCGTCCGCGCACCCCCTGCCTGTCTCCACTGCCATAGGCCTTAATTTGAACCTACATCTCACGCCGTGCTGGGGCGTGCTTTCTTCTTCCTACCGTCCAGTTCGCCATCATCAACATCACTTGCAGCCAGAGAATGCTTCTGGTCCACTGCCCTGTAGCGTCGCCATGTCCACCGAAGTTTCCCAGTCACTGGCCGCAATGGCAAGGCCCCAGATTGGCATCGACCGACTACCCGCCCGCCGCGTCTCCAACGAGCCCCGCGAGGCCATGAACTGCAAAAGCTGTCGAAAGCGAAAGGTGGTGCTTGTCTGCTTTTTTCGTCGTCCCCACGTGCTGACCCAAATTCAAGATCAAGTGCAATCGTACACGGCCGACCTGTGAAGCCTGTCAAGTGTTCAACTGCCCGTGTATATACGGTATGCTCCACCCGAAACACTACGCGAGTGCATCCAAACATGGACTGACAGCCACGTCCAGACGCTGTTCCCAAGAAGAGAGGCCCCAAGACCGACGTTCTCGAGGCCCTCTTGAAACGTGTCGACGGCCTGGAAAAGCGCTTGGTTTCCGAAGGCAAGAGCGATGACCCAACCGAGACCGACCCCACCTCCCAGGACAACACCACCTCAGCCGACGTCAAACGAAAAGATCTCGCATCCTCACAATCGCCGCACGCGTCCTCGCCCCGTCGCGCGAGTGGCACCAACCATGCAAACCAGTTGATGTCGCCCATCGAGCCAAGGTACCTACTAGCAGCCTGCCATTCTCGCCCCTGCACATTGCTAACAGCATCTAGTATACAGTCCCCGACCCTGGCTCCCGACCTACTTCTAGACACATATTTCGCCAGAATCCATGGAAAGCCCTACTACATCCTGGACGAGTCGACCACGAGACAGCGACTGCAGGCCAATCAGCTTCCCGGCCACTTAGCCTATGCTATTTACGCCGTGAGTGCCAGGTACGATTCGCCCATCCCTGAGTATTCTTGATCACAATTAATATATGTACCCCAGATATGCACCCCACTTCGGAGGATACAGCTCTGCAGTGCGCATCGGGCAAGAGTATGCCCGTCGCGCTCGGCTGGAACTCGAGATAGATGAGCCCTCTATCGAAACCTTGCAGACGCTCATGCTCCTCTCGCAAGCAAGCTTCCAGCTGGGCAAAGGCAAGAAGACCTTCATGCTGCTAAGTACGAAGTCACTACTGTCTACACTTTGCGCAAGACTGACTCCGCTCTCAAGATTCTGCCATCAGCATGGCCTTTGCGCTCGATCTGCATCGCGAACTACCGACCGGCATCAAGGTCACACCCGCCGAACGCGAAGGACGACGCCGGCTCTTCTGGTCATGTTACCTCATGGACCGCTTCGCTGCAACCGGCTCTAAGCGACCCTCGTTAATTGCGGATGAATCGATTGTGCTACGATTACCGAGCTGGCAGCTGCACTCTGGCGCAATGCTAATAGACGGAGACTACTTTCCAAACGGATGCAATTTGCAGTTCATGGGCGGCACTGGAAAAGGTGGACAAGGAAGCATGGGTATGCTCATTGGCATAGCTCGCATCCTGGGTATAACAAACCGCTACCTTGCAGCGGGTGGTGTTAAAGGCGATTCACATTTCCCTTGGCACTCATTATCCAACCTATCCAAAATTCGCCAAGAGCTCGACATATGGGCATCGGAGACGCAGGACACTTTCACCTCTATCGAAGCTCTCTTTGGCCAACCCGACAGCACCATACTTGTTCTCAGCAAGTTGATCTACCATCTTATACATTGCCTCATCTACCGGCCTTTCCTCCCTGTGGACCTGGCTGAGCTGTCCGGGACCTCGCAGCACCAACCCTGGCAAATAGAAGCGACCAACTTATGCTTTCTTCATGCTAACGCAATTGCCGAACTCGCCGAGATAGGAAGGGCCTCCTCCATTATAGATTGGCCAGCTTTTGTCGGCTATTGTATATGCACGGCTGGCACCATTCATGTACATGGAGCACATTACCCAGGAAGAGAAGGAGAGGTTTTCTCTGTCAGTGCAGAGTTTCTGTCTCGAGAGATGCAGCAGCTATCCGAGCTTCGTTTTGTTTGGGCTGGGGCCCAGCACCAGCGCGACACGCTGCAAACCATCTACGGATGTCACACAGAGCTAGTCCAGTCGTTGGCGAGCAATCCCATGCGCTATGCTCCGGTCTTCCAACTTGAGGACTTCTTCGACAGATATCCGGGCCAGGTCTTCGACGGAGCGCACATTACGTTTATGGACATTGCGGTCGAATCCATTCAAGAAGGGTAGAGAGCCAGACCATTCCCTATATGTTCATAACGCTAATAAACTAGTAGCCTTGCCACTTTTAACATCGAACAACGGAACAACATGTACATGACCAGCGGCGTCATCGGGAACGCTCAGGGCTACCAAAAGCATTCCGCACCCTCGCAACAACCACAATACTCCAACGCACACCCGAACAAGAGAAGGAGAGCCACGACTTCATCCTCGAAACCCCAGGCCCAACCACAAGCCATTCCCCCAACACCCACATCAGCCACTCATCCTCCCACTGTCCATACTCACCGACCGTCGGATGCTAGTACCTCGGAGTCAAACTCGAACCCAAGCCCGGGAGACTCTAGGACACATCCTAATGACTCCGGTGCACGACCTTACACCCCACCATTGCCAAATAACTCCCTGAATCCACCGAATGCTAACGGTGGCGGACTTGCTCTTCCATTCTCGCCGAACTTCTCGTTTTCTCCATTGCCGCAGTTTGCGAGTCTGGCGCCATCACCGGTGTCGCGTGCAGCGAACCTCCACCAAAACCAGGATAACAACCATGCAATTCATTTCGACCCTATGCTGAGCATGCCAACGCCGTACGAGCAGCACCCGACCCCCGGCGCAGGGAGCACATCGGGCACATCGGTGCACACAGACCCTGACAGCAAGGACCCTTTCCTCAGCTTGCTGGAACAACTTGCCGAGAACGAAGTCAGCAGGGGCGGTCCAAGCGAGCTGGACTTTTTCTTGAGCGGACAGAGCACCTGAGCTTACTGCCGCTTGCGCCGAAATCAAGGCGGCGAAGTATGAACTCCCGCAATATCACAGCGGAACCGCGGAACGACCGTGCCACGATCATCACAAGGGTTTAAATTTGGTTGTGTCTTCATTTCACAGTACATTTTGTAGTAGCTTCGAGAGCTATCATTTACGGCTCATCATCGACCGGCTTGGTCCGGTCCGGGGTCTTGCAACCAAAACCAGCGCGGCGCAAAACAGAAGGAGTCGGAATACAGGAAGGCTAGCTTCACAGCCTAGGATCTACGGAAAACGAATGTCACGGCCGCCATATGTAAAAATGTATAATATCATCAATAACAATTGAGCAGGTGCTCTCAGAAGAGCAATCGATAGCAGTAAGTGCCGTCAGCTCCACATGGACCAGACAATCGTCAAACGAGTACCACCACCTTGCGGACAAGGTACCGTTGATTTCCTTAGACGCCCACACCAGAACCCTAGTGTCGGCGTCGAAGTGGAGGCCCGTATTGAGTGCTGTGTGTCATGACGGAGAGCGGCCTCGGTGCCTTTATCGGCAGCTCAGCCGCTAGAGTGCGGAAGCAGGCCGTATCGAGTCAAGGTGCAGGGTGACGGCTTGGTGTTCGCGTTGACGCTAAGCATACCCCGGTTCGATGCGCATTAGCGGTGTATCTCGCATACGAGTAACCCGGGGTTCGGCGCTGTCATGGGGGATCTCCAAACACTCGTACTCCAGGGACCTGCCTTGCTTGGGTGAGATGGTCATGAATAGCATCAGATCAAAACACACCACCTCCTTTCTAACTGTCTAGAACACTGATTGACACGGAGCGGTGAGTCCGTAGCATGATTCTGGACGCTCGACGCAGGCACGAGGTGTCTGTGCTATGCAGGTCACAGCCGTTTTGGCCCTCCCCTCCGCCGCACTACAGCACAGCAAATGTCTCCACACCGTGGCTTGCAAAAGTGTGTGCGCTTGTAGAGTGCGAATCCGGGGAGCATCGAATCCTTCGTGACGTTAACGCGGAGAACGCGCTTCCGGTGCCTAATGTGCCTACCGACAAAAAATAACGTTTAGGTGCGATGAATCGTCGTCACCGCCGAACCACGTTCTGGAAGGCACAAACTGCCACTCACATGGGCGGAAAGGCGTTCGCGCCACAGGAGACAGCTGCTAGGAACCAGGTTGCTGGCAAAACTCTAAGTGGTGGAACCGAGATTCTCCGCTTTACAGCATTGCGGCATCTACTGCAGGGTCCATTAACGAACGAGAATGATGATATTGTTGGAACGTCAGCAAAGCTCATTTCCTGTCACAAGTCATTTCGTGTGTAAAAGGTGTGCTGGCTAGCTAGTAGCTTAGTTGCGATAGGTTGCAAATGTGGGTCCGATGGTGCCGGTGGTAATGCACGGTGAAGATTCGGACAGCATGCTAGATGATGGTTAGGAAGCCACCCCGCGAAAAGCTCCAAGCGAAGGCGGGGAGGACCCGTTGGTCCTTTGCTGTCAATGCAGGGCTGCCAGGGCTGAGCGGCAAATGAAGTGGGAAATGAGCTTGTGATGAGAATTGGCAAACTCGCATGATCCAGTCGCTAGCGATTGCAGTTTCACCCCTGCTCACAGCTGCAACATCTTTTACGCCAACCTGAGAACAGGGGTGGAACGACGCAGGCAAGTCTAGTCGGAATCAGTATCGGCAGTAGTATCGCTCAGAGGCACACGGGAGTCCGTGGGACAACAAATCAGCCTTGATTCGAGTAGACACATATAGGCCTTGTACGAAAGGATATCAACTATCTACTGAACAACTATGGGATGTGGCTTTTACTTATACCTGCCGATACGGATCCGAATTGGATCTTATTTGGATCTCGGCTATGGTGGACTACTTGATGAGCTGCGAGGTTGAATCGTTACAATACACAACACGATACAAGATAGTCTCTATACACTGAAATGCTTGCAATTGTATAAGAAAAGACTGAGCGAGGATGAAATGGGTGGGCTACTGGGAGTTGCAGATTCCATTGTGAGTACTGAAATTATGTAATCTAGCGAGAAGCCCCCTTGGTGTTCATGCTGGGCGTGATGGAACTTATCTAGTCATCGGCTCACGGTTCTGGTTGTCCTTTCGATTGCGTCGCCTCTGTTTAGACTGTAACTTTAGACTGGCATGTCGTAAACCAACTTCATGGTGACTTGCTCAGCTTGCTTGAAGGTCGCCTATAAAGCCTGTTAGATCTTGAGTTCAAGCAAATGCTGGGCTACTCACGTTTAGCATTGAGAAGTGCAAGCAGAATCCCTGAATGAACCGCCAGCCTGTTCACAATTGGACCGACTAGGAGTATCTGCGCATCCATTACTCCCTCCAAAATTGCAGCACCCTGCATTGACCGATGCAGCCGTAATGGCAGTTACGAGTAGAAAATTGAAGAACTGCATCTTGGGAAGTATTGTTAAGGTAAACGAATTCTGATGGTATGGTTTGCGTTGGTATGTATTGGGTGAGGATAGTGAGGTACTTCTAGATGGACTAGAGCTTGAGATATATAGATAGGTCACCTCTTTCTCACTTGGCTCGGAACCTCGCGGACATTGTAGGGCCGAGTAATTGCTTGCGAATTTATCAAGTGAGCGAGAATACCCTACTTGGCTTTGTATAGGCACGTCATTCAGCTTACATCTACCTAGTAGACAGAAAACTACAGGAAATCCGCTGCTGTTACGGATTGTGCAAATGTCTGTAAAACGTTGAAGTGACTTGCTCTCCAAGCCATGAGAGCTTAGAGCAAGTCTATAAGGCCTTAACCGAACTCTGCTCTAGCGGCCTGTGAGTTTCTGATGAAGCAGTGACGGAGAACTGGCTGAGCGAGAGCTTACGGCAGCTCGGTGCTATCGCGGTACATTACGCCGATGTTGCAGCTGTGGGCAGAGGCTAAACTGCAATCGGTAGCGACTGTAACGAGCGCCAGCCACGCAATGAAAGCTGCCAGTCTGCCAACTACTCACCTAATTAGCTAGTCGCTGCTTCACATTAATTACATTACAACCCTTGTCGTTGTACACTGCTACGTTGAGGTGTGATGGATGAGGTGTACGTAGTAGTTGTTCGTCTAGGCATATATCGCACCCGACACCCAGGAACGCCGCTGACTAGAACAACTCTAGAAAGCGATGGCCTGACCTATACCACACGTTAATATGAAGCGTATCGTCCACTTACCAGGGTCGCAGAATCGATATGAAGATCGACTATGATCATCCCTTTCCATGCCACGCTTCGGGTAAAATCACGCTACGAACGTCAACCCTCTGTATCTTGCTCATGTACCTTGCTCACGTTCGAGCAAGACTCAGGCACGCGCACATGTATTGTACACGTAGCAATCGCCCTTGTACACACACACACACACACACACACACACACAC
>NW_026056633.1:0-761 GCF_023757985.1 Alternaria ethzedia
GCTTAGCCTTAATATATAGCTAGCTTCTCTAATATAGTATAGTATAAACTTAAGTTCTAAAAGATCTAGTACTTATAGAGACGCGCGCTAAGAATATCTATTAATATAATATAGTATTAGATAGCGTATTAAGAGTTAGGCTCTATTATTAAGATACTATTATACTTATAAAGATATTTAGCTAATAAAGTAGAAGCTCTTATAGAAATTTTAATAAATAAATACTAATTATATTATAGAAGACTAGAAGGTAGTAGCCTAGTTAGAAGATAAGAAATAAGCTCTTACTAGGCTTATTAATAATTCTCTTAAGAAAGATTATATTCTTAATAATAATAATTCTAACTTTTTATAAAAGCTTAGATATTATAGTAATAACTAGGTTATTAAGAATATATTAGTGTACGTAGAAGTAGTTAGATCTATTACTAAATAGCCTATTAAGCATAAATAATAGATACTAGGTAGAATAGGTAGTTAGAATTATTATATTAATTATTAAAGTTTATTAAAAAAGAATTATAAGCTTAGTAAGAAATACTATAGAAGATCTTATTATAAAGTTTACTCTTTTATCTTTTTTAATTTAGAGATATATAGTTCTATACTTATATATATACTTTCTCTTTATACTTATTTCTTATTTTAATACCTTTTATTAAAATAACACTCTACGTTTATTATAATTTATATATAAACTTAGCTCTTACCTAAACTATAAATAGTTATTTACTTTACTATAGATTAACTATAAATATTTT
>NW_026056634.1:0-761 GCF_023757985.1 Alternaria ethzedia
ATAAAAGAAATAGCAATTCTCTGTAGTTATTCTTTACCTAGCAATAATATTATTACCTTTTACCTACTATTTACTTTGCAATTACTTTATTGCAAATCTTTATTAGTTATACTATTTATTATAGTATTTAACTACTTTGTTCTAATAAAGCTATATTCTATTATTAGAGAATAGTTCTTATTACCTCTCTATTCTTTACATATATTATATATTTAAAGCTAAATAGCTTATTAAATATTTTATATAGCTAAAAAGCTTAATTTATAAGTTTTAATAGTACTTTTTAGCTATATAATTATAATTATGTAGATATATATAATATCTAAAAGAATAAATTCTACTTTAATTTAAGTAAAAATAAGTAGCTAATAATTTTAGAAGTACTTCTAGAAATATTTCTACAATATCTAATTCTAAAACTAAAAGCTATAAAGCTATAATAAACTAATTTATTAGAAGTAAGCTACTATATTTAAAATTACTAGCTATAGGTTAGTTAGAAGATTAGCGCTTATGTATATTATAATTAACTTAATAATAAGCTTTTAGCTAGCTCTCTCTACTAAGCTAGATAGAAAAAAAGTATAGTAAAAAAAGACGCTACAACTACGTTAACTTCTTTTAGTTAAATTTTTTTTTTTTTTCTCTTTCTAAGTTAAGATATTCTCTTCTTTATATTTTCTTTATATTAATAGAACTTTTAAAATTAAAGTTATAGGTTTACACTCTATTATTAAAACAATAATATACTAGAGTTATTA
>NW_026056635.1:0-758 GCF_023757985.1 Alternaria ethzedia
CTATAAAAGAAATAGCAATTCTCTATAGTTATTCTTTACCTAGTAATAATATTATTACCTTTTACCTATTATCTACTTTGCAATTAAGTTATTGTAAATCTTTATTAGTTATACTATTTATTATAGTATTTAACTACTTTGTTCTAACAAAGCTATATTCTATTATTAGAGAATAGTTATTGTTACCTCTCTATTCTTTACAAGAACTAAAAATTATTTATAGTAACTAGAACTAAGTGTTTATTGTATATATAGTATATATAAACTCTATAGTAGTATATAATATAGAAAGGTACGCTTTTATAGTAAAATTAAAAGTATTAGTTTATTATACTATTTTATAATTAGTAATTAAGTTTATAAAAAGTAATTTAAGTAAGAACATTACATTTCTATAGTATTTAGAAATACTATAATTTAGATTTTAGTAGAACCTCTATAGAAAATTAAGTTTTATATATACTATATTAAATAAAATATAGCTTCTTAGAAATTGTAAATATAAATAAGTAAAGCTTATTAAACTTTCTTATTATTTTTTAAAGATAAGTATTACTTAATTTCTATTTATTATTACGTTATCTTAATGTTTAGTTCTAAATTTTAAAAGTTTTATTATAAACTCTTGTTCTATAGTTCTCTCTATACTACGCTTAAAGTTATTTTAATTAATATGTAAAATATTAGCAGTTTAAGTCTATTATCTCTCTTTTTATTTCTCTTTTAGTTTATCTTTAAGTTAAATATATTCTTAATAC
>NW_026056636.1:0-749 GCF_023757985.1 Alternaria ethzedia
TAACTTTATAAGCTTTCTTATAGCTTAGTATAAGCTTAATATTTATATTATTATCTAAGATAATAATATTATAATGCTACCTTAGAGAGGTAAGTTACGCTTTAAGATATAAGCTAAAGAGTAGAGTATTATTATAGAGCGTACCTCTATCTATATATATAAACTAAATAGAAAAGTAAAGAGAGTAGATTAGAAGATAATTACTAAGTTTATTAAGATAAGAGTTAGTGTAAATCTCTCTAAAAAGCTTTAGCTAGATATTATAGAAGTAGTAACCTAGCTATATAATATAAGCTTATTATATACTTATAATCTCTTAGTATCTAATACTATACTTAATATATAGTATATAGAGCATAGTAAGAAGGTCTATACTATTATAGCTAACTTTTACTTAGATTAGAGTATAGTCTACGCCTATAGCTATAGAGCTTACCTACTTAATAGAGAGTAAGTAGCTAGATAAAATAAGCGTAACTTTAAAGTTATACTAAAAGGCTATATTAGATACTTAGTAGAATATAGAGTATTTAATATTTATAGAATATAAGTTCTAAAGCTTAATTAAATAATTATAATAAGAAACGTAAGCTTTAATAAGGAGCTTTTCTATAAAAGTAGCGCTAAAAGTAGCTAGAAGTACTTAGTAGAAGAGCTTACGTATATTATTAATTTTCTATATAAGAATAAGCTATATAACATAGAAGAAGTGTATAAAGATATTTTTAACTAGCTTTACACTATAGTAG
>NW_026056637.1:0-741 GCF_023757985.1 Alternaria ethzedia
GTTATAATTGCTTAATTACAGACACGTAATTGCTTAGCTCTTAGGTATATAGCTAGAGATTTTATTCTAACGTTCTTTTATAGTAGATTAATTATAATATACTTAATTATTTTTAATTATTAATTATCTCTAGCTCTAATAGTTATAAGCCTAGCTACTTAATTATAGAACTAATTTCTACTACGTATTAAAGCTTACTAGAAGATAAGATTAGTTAATTTTATTTCTACTTTACTCTCTTTAAATATTCTATAATTAGAACTTTTTTTACGCAATTACTTATTTGCTATCTACCTTTCTATATCTTTATATTAATTCTATACTCTAACTCTATAAATATAAGTAATTATAATATAGCTATTATAGCTATAAGTGTACTTCTTAAGAAGTAATCTAACTAGAATACTTAGTTTGCGCTTCTTAAATAATACTATAATAAGAAAAGTATTTAGAAAGAAATTAATCTTAATCTTCTAGATATTAAATATATAGATACTTAGAAACTTAAGTTCTTTAACCTTTTAGTTCTAGAGCCTATAGCTCTAGCTTCTCTCTTTATAAAGCTAACTAAGAATTAAAAGAATAAGTATAATAAAGCTACTTATAAGTATAATACTCTTTTATAAGATTATAATTATAAGACTAAAAATAGTACTACGCTTATAGCCTACTAAAACTATAAGTCTAAGTAGTAGTTAAGAAAGAGTAAGAAGATTAATAATATTAAGACTTAGATTATAC
>NW_026056638.1:0-738 GCF_023757985.1 Alternaria ethzedia
ACTATAATTAATCTATTAATAGTATATAAGTATAGTGTAGACGCTGCTATTATTTAATATAAAAGTAAGATAGAATTAAAAGTTTAGTAAACTAGTAAAATCTATAAATAATATTAGTTTATATATAGTAGCTTATAAGGTATATATTATATATAGTAAAGTTCTTAGATAGAGATACTTGCGTTACTAGCTTTACTAGTATATAATATAATACAGCGTTACTTATACTCTAGATCTAGATATACTACCTACTTAAACTTACTATCTCTAGTAGTAACGCCTATTAGAGTATTAGTCTTATTTATTTTAGTAGTTATATCTAGTATACGTATACTTAATCTTACTAGTAATTAATATACTAGTTAGAATAAGTACACTATAGCTTATAGTAGTTAGATATAGTAGAAAGAATAAAGATTAGATAGGTATATACGTTAATATAATAGAAAGAAGAGATAAGGTAGTAACTTAGATTATTATAGAGAAAGAGGTTAGTATATAGGTTTTATAGTAATATAGAGGTAAATTTAGATATAAATTTAGTGTAAGGTTTAAAGTTAAGGTAACTAAGTAATATCTAGGTATTATAATACTAGTTAAATATACTTACTTTACTACCTCTATAACTCTTAGCTAGTACTTTAACTATATTACTACTTTACTTTAATACTTTTATATTACTTACTTATTACCTATTACTTACGTACTCTTATAACTTATATCTTTACTATATAGCGC
>NW_026056639.1:0-737 GCF_023757985.1 Alternaria ethzedia
GAACAAAGTAGTTAAATACTATAATAAATAGTATAACTAATAAAGATTTGCAATAAAGTAATTACAGAGTAAATAGTAGGTAAAAGGTAATAATATTATTACTAGGTAAAGAATAACTATAGAGAATTGCTATTTCTTTTATAGAAAATAGCTACTAAAATAATTGCGTAAATATCTGCCTATTTCTGCCTAAAAATAAAAATTTATAATTAAATCTACTTAATTTCTAGATTTATAATCTAAGTTTGCTAAATCCTTCTTATCTTCTAAATTTATAATCTAGACTAGTACTAATTATATTAGTCTATGCGTTATATTGCATAGACTAATAATTAGTTTATTACTAGATCTTTTAGTAATTATAGAAAGAGAGATAAGAAGATAAGAGTTATTAAATTACGTAATAACTCTAATATTAACTAGGCTAAGATAAATAGAGGTATTTTAGAATCTTCTAGTATAGTAGATTAAAACTAGCTACTAAGATCTTAATTACGTAAGCAATTAGATTTACTAGAAATTTTTCTAATTTATTAAGAAATTACAATAAGTGTAATCTTAACAAAGCTTAATAATAATAAAAAAATAATAATAACTAAGTTATTATAATCTTTATAGATAGAAAGTAATCTAAATAGAGAGTAGGCGCGCGTATAATACTAAAGGCTAGTAAGATAAGCTAGGTAATAGTAGATATACTAGACTACGGGCTGCGCAAGTACTACGTAAGGTATAGT
>NW_026056640.1:0-737 GCF_023757985.1 Alternaria ethzedia
ATATTAAGAACTAAGATACTTAAGATTAAGAGAAGTAAGCGTTTCTAAGTAAAGATTATAGTTATTATTACTTTTTTAAGAACTCTAAGAGTAAAGCTTTTATATTTAAAACTCTTTTAAATTATCTATATTTAATATATACTAGTTATCTACGTAAGTAAGTTAGAGTATTATTTAACTATAATACTTCTTAATATTCTAAGTATAAGTATTATATTTATTAGTAGCTTTGTAATAATATTCTAAAAGCTAATTATTTTAAGTAACTTTATTAGGTTATATATTATTTATTCTATAACTCTTATAATTACTATTTTACTAATTAAAATCTATATAATTTCTATATAGGTATAGCTAATTACTATAGTTTTAAAGTAAGTTTATAATTCTTTTTTCTTTAGCTTTTTTAATTCTTTACTAACTTAATAATAGTGCTAAAGTACTAAAAATACTATTAAGTATTATAAGTAGCTTTACTAAGATCTCTATACTTATAAAAAGTAAAAAAAAGAAGCTAAAAGTAGTTTTAAGATACTAGCTAAATTATTAAATAGAACTTCTAAGTTTTTAGATAAGAAGAGCTTTAAAAGTACTTTACTTATAACTTTCTAAGACTCTAATTAATATAGTACTTATAGTAAGTTTATAATACTAAGTAAGAGAATAAGAGAGATTAATATAGGTAGTAGCTAGATACCTCTACTTATACTTTCTACTTAGAGTTATTTACTTATAGT
>NW_026056641.1:0-736 GCF_023757985.1 Alternaria ethzedia
AAATTATCTATTAATATTTACTTATAGTTATAAGTAATAAGTACTTAGTTATTATAGTAAAGTGTAAATATAAAGTAGAGTAATAAAACGTAGTTTATAACTCTATTTAGTAATCTAATATAGATATATCTTCTAACTACCTTATACTCGCTGTATATAGCTATAGAGTACTTAGGTATAATAGTACGTATAGTTTAATTTTAAATATTATTAATTTTTTTACTCTTTCTAAGCTACTACTTAGAATTATAGTTCTAGTAAGCTATAAGCGTAGTATAATTTTTAGTTTTATAATTATAATTCTATAAAAATTATAATACTTATAAGTAGCTTTATTATATTTATTTTTCTACTTCTTAGTTAGGTTTAGAATATAATTAGCTAGCTTTATAAGCTTTAAAATAAAAAAATAAAAAAAATTAGACTTACTAGTATCTATACATTAAATATCTAGAAGATTAGAATCTTTCTCTATTTAGATACTCTTTCTATTATTATATTACTAAAGAAGTATAAACTAGGTATTTTAATCTAATTACTTTGTAACAATTATACTTAGAGCTATAATAGCTGTAAAGATTATAATAACTTAGTTATTATTATCTTTTTATTATTATTAAGCTTTATTAAGATTGCACTTATTGTAATTTCTTAACAAATTAGAAAAATTCCTAGTAAATCTAATTGCTTACGTAATTAAGATTTTAGTAGCTAGTTTTAATCTGCTACACTAGGA
>NW_026056642.1:0-731 GCF_023757985.1 Alternaria ethzedia
AGTAGCTACTAGAATAAGCTCTAATAATAATAGCCTAAGTATTATAGTATTAGATTAAAGGCTATAAACAAATAACTCTAAGTAGAAATTATAGGTAGAGGTATCTAACTACTACCTATATTAATCTCTCTTATTCTCTTACTTAGTATTATAGACTTACTATAAGCACTACGTTAATTAGAGTTTTAAGAAGTTATAAGTAGAGTACTCTTTAAGCTCTTCTTACTTAAGAACTTAGAAGTTCTATCTAATAATTTAGCTAGTATCTTAAAACTACTTTTAGCTTCTTTCTTCTACTTCTTATAAGCGTAGAGATCTTAATAGAGCTACTTATAATACTTAATAGCGTTCTTAGTATCTTAGCACTATTATTAAGTTTGCAAAAAATTAAAAGAGCTAAAAAGAAGAGAATTATAAACTTACTTTAAGACTATAGTAATCTACTAAGCTTATAAAGTAATTATATAGATCTTAATTAGTAGTATAGTAGTTATAAGAGTTATAGAAAGAATAATATATAACCTAATAGAGTTACTTAAAATAATTAGCCTTCTAAATGTTATTAAGAAGCTACTAATAAATATAATACTTATACTTAGAAACTTAAGAAGCGTTATAGTTAGATAATACTCTAACTTACTTACGCTAATAACTAGTGTACGTTAGATATAGATAATCTAGAAGAGTCTTAAGTATAAAAGCCTTACCTTCAGACTTCTTATAAGAGTAAC